>NC_051179.1:203793292-203998292 GCF_013339695.2 Rhipicephalus sanguineus
CCCTCCTGCCGTGAACGCTAGTTCTCATATAGCATAGCCAACAATGAGCGCTCACTCGCGCCAAGGAGAACACTTCCTCCTCTTACTCTTCGAGTGCCTTGATGATGATATCAACGCAGGCAAAACTACACATAAGGCTCATGCGACATATGCTCTGTACGAGCGCAAGCGAGCTTCAAACAAAAAAAATCACAGCATATCCACGGAGTGAATGATGATGAGTGGGCGAAGCTGCGGAGGTTCATCGGTAAACCGTGAATCTTCCGTGAATTCTGCCCAGTACATCATCACCGACGTGAGATCGGGCGCGTTTATACTAAAGGTTCGATGAGTTATGACGACTTGCAGCGCACTTTAATTTTACATGTACGCTGTGAATTTTCATTGTTTAGAAAACCATTGCTTAGAAAACATCTGGCGTCTTTCGTTAAGCAGCTGGCGTCTTTTCGTTTTGCTTTAGAAACATCTGGCGTTCTTTCGTTTTGCTTTTACAAAACATCTGGCGTCTTTTGTTGGTTTATTTCATCAATCAACGGCGTTTTGAACAAAATTTTTATTGTTTAATCACGCACAGGAGAAATCTCACCAGGCACTACCTTGGAGGTAAAGAATGGCTGCTAATGGGAATGAGAGACAGAAGAAGTCGGCTTTTAGCTAACGCTGCGAATTTTTTATTGTTCAACAACGCACAGGAAAAATCTCCCACCGGCACCACCTTGCAGGTCAAAGCGTAAGACTGGTTACATACTACGCTACGAGGGACGAACGGGTGCCGCTATAAGGAGCTTCGCCCCTAAAAAGAATGAAAGAAAGACAACACTAGAAGAGGCGTAATCTCCGGCACTCAGGCGGCTCCGCCCTCGGCGCGTGCTATCTGAGCGCGACCGCTAGAGGGCCACGCCTTAGATAGCGCTCGCTCTTGGTGCGCTTCCTTTCTCTTTTGCCGGGGATCACTCAGTGCACTTCCCTACCGCTACTCATCATGAACACCGAAGAAGCCAAGGCAGCAGCGCGGAGGGCCCGCAATGCGGCAGCAAGCGATCTCGCCGCCAAGAGCCTGCGGTGAGAGCTCGCGAGGCTGAAGAGAGACGCCAGCACGGCTAATTGGGCTAGTTGGTATTGGTTCATATTTAGACTGGATGGGGCGCGCACGCAGACAGGGACGCAAGAAGGAAATCACGCGAACAACACAAGCTCCTGCTCGCAACTAAAGTTTGTTGGAAAGAAAGCACGTACTTCTGTCACATGATTTCGCTAGTAAAACAGCAAAAAAAGGGGGAGATAAAGAAAAACCCAAAAATATACACGTGGGGCTAGACACATCTGCTTTATTTCAGACCCTCAGTGTCAGTTAATCAGACCATCAATGTGAGTTTATACGAAAATTCATTGTCAGTTAATGTTACGGAGGGCGCACTCACGCATTTTCCCCCACATCTCCTAATGTGAAACGCCTCCATCAGCTCTCCGGTGGTCTGATCCGGGTGCTTAGATAAAATTGTGGCATCAAACGAAATTGGGGTGTAACCGCACGAGCTGCAATGTTGGGGCTTGTGTGAACCGTCTTCTTTATCCAACGATCTTCTGTGTTCTTGCAGCCTGGTATTAACACATCTTCCCGTTTGTCCAAAGTAAATTCGACCACAGGACAATGGTACCAAATACACAACGCCTATTTCACATTTTACATATGACTACCGGTGATTCACTCCACATCCTCGTCGTTTTTGGCCTGTTTTATTTTGCGCTAGTTTTCTATCTATTCGGCTGCACAAGTTGTTTAACTTGTTTGGTGCCGAAAATACTACCCCGACGTCATACCTATTGGCCACGTTTTAAAGCCATGGGACAGCCTGTGTACGTAGGGGATGACGGAAGGCTTTTTTCCCGGTTCCTTAATTTTATCATTTGCTTGTTCTTCGGGTTTTATTGCTTTTAGTAGCTTCTGCGCAACCTTGCGTAGGACGGGCTGAGGGAAGGCAGCTCTGCTCAATCTTTCTAGTTGGTTTGAGACACTTTCCGCTGTTTTATCGGAGCACGATTTCTTAACGGCTAAACCCAAAGAAGACATAGCAATTCCCATCTTGACGATTTTTGAGTGTGCATTGAAGTTCAGTAAGGGCTTTTTTTTGAGCGTGGCATGTAAGCCCAGAGTACGTGGTTTGCTTCACGATGCATTCTTAAATCTAAAAACTGAATTTTCATTAGAACGTTTAACTGGGCAAGTTGGTGTGATTCCATCTCGAATGAATAAACCGCGCAAAAGAACGAGGACGAACAGAAGAAACAACAGACCACAGCGCTGACTCGCAACTAAAGCTTTATTTCACAAGAAACAGAATAAAAAGCATCTGGGAAAAGATATCAAACGACCATCACGTATGCATAAGGCAACAAAAGTAACAACAACAACAAAAAAATAACACAATAACGTACGTGAGTGATTAGTGAAGGGAAGTTACTGCTGCTTGGACAATGCGACTTGCCCGAACCAGCCAAAAAGGTATTGCGTCTCGGTCCTAAGCATGGCTTCGCGCCTTCGCTGGATCCGTACGTGAGTGATTAGTGAAGGGAAGTTACTGCTGCTTGGACAATGCGACTTGCCCGAACCAGCCAAAAAGGTATTGCGTCTCGGTCCTAAGCATGGCTTCGCGCCTTCGCTGGATCCGGCGGAAAAAGTAGCAATGGCAAGATCGGTCGCAAGGACAGTTACTGACGATGAAAAAGTTCGTTGCGTATCGGAATGCCTAGATGTGTGTTCAAAAACGGAGCAAAGAGTAAGTGTTAAGAATCCCATCGCTTATGTCGTGAGGTGTCTTGTTGCTAGTGGACTTAATGCAGTGGTAGCCGACAAAGAGGGTTATTTCGTGATTTTACGTCAAGGGATGTTTGCTGAAAAGGCCATGAATGCTGTGGAGAAAAACTTCAGACAAGTCAGTATGAATGACGCTAAGAAGAAAGACCGAGCTATAGCCTTTTTGGGTGATTTACACTTGGAGGCGTTAGTAGCGAAGGTCAAGAAGGCCAAGATTGGCACGCTTGAGGTTTTTTTCACGGCGAAAACCCATAAACCTGATGTCCCTTTCAGAGCCATAGTTTCGGAAACGAACACATGGCAGTGTGAAGTTTCGAAGTGGCTTCAGCTTCATCTCTCGGCTCTTTCATACTATGACCCATTTGTTGTTCCGAATTCTGGTGCACTGGTGAAATTTTTGAATGAGTCTAATCCAGGGCAGGCGACTGGCTTTAGCATTGATGTACAAGATATGTAATATTCTTTACCTCATAACACGTTAATGCAGTGCATCAAGTGTTGTATAACTGATGATAATGATGAGCAGTCATTCATTAACAAATGTCTAGTTTCCGTAGATAGTTTCATGGAAATTTTGTCTTTTTATTTGAATTCCACGGTTGTTGCATGGGACGGGAAGCTTTTTCTACAAAAATCGGGAGTATGCATTCGGTCAAGTGTTGCGCCAGTCCTTAGTAACATTTTTTTAGCTTATGTGGACAAAAAAAAAAACATGGCTGATCCCTCCGTATAGGAATCGGCATAAAACGAAAGTGAAACGTGTCTTCACAGAAGTAGTGCTAATTGTGTAGTGATATATGAGAGCTTGTACAATGTCTATTCGTGTTTGGCAGCTATAGCACCGTTTGACGTGGATGCACCCATGTTGACAGCATGTCTCTATCGCGACTACTAACGCCCATGATCATGATTAAACCGTCGTGGTAGCTGACGGTGTGAACATATATTTGGACACAGCGAATCGTGAATCCACAGCGAATCGGATGATATCAACAAGCTCGTAATCAACACTGGTACCCGGTATGCACTTCTTCAAAGCGTCGTCAATTAAGGAGAGAAACGGCACGGTGTGCGCTTTCTAGTAATGGGTAGCCGACGCCTGTGCTCATGCATAGATAATACACACTGCGCTTCAGCCACACGGGAGGTAGAGGTTCGTAGCCTGAGCCGCAAACGCGTGCGTCCCGCTGGCCTCTGTCTCGCAAGCGCTGCTCTCGCTCCACCAAGGCACGACATTCGCCCGTCGAAATCACGTTCTGCAACGCATGTTGCAGCAGTTTTGTTAGTCGGTGCTCTCGCAATTGAAGCAGTCGGCGGCGGAGAAATCCCGTTGGTGCACGTGGAAGCTGTACTACTCCGATGAGCCGACGCACGCTAACACGAAGCCAAAGGCAAAGAACGTAACTACGTCAAGGGTGCCTCGGCGACGCCAGCGCGGCCAGTCCACCTCTCTGGTATCGAGACGCTTTAACCATGACCTCCGATATCGCGTGCAATCTCGGAGTAAGCGCGAGTAAGTTTCGATCGTGAAGCATTACTTCTTTTCGCATCTCACAGACGGCGGCACCGCCCCGCTCCGCCCGCCGCGAAAGAGAATGTGTGAAAGATATAAGGCGCGTTCGCGCCGTGTCTGGTATCTCCCGAGTTAGCTTAGTCGCTAGGGCGTCGGGCGCTTGCCGTCGCGGCCGCAACGTCGTGGGTTCGATTCCCAGCGGGGTATCTCTTTCTTGGTTTTTTTTCTTTCTCACCCGTTGGCGTCCATTTTATCAACGTCATATCCGTGACGGATGTACTTGGTGGACCCCGGCATAAAACACTTTCGTGTTAAAATTGAAAAGAGCATCGGAGACCTGGCTGTAAAAGTTGTGCGTTATGTAGACGATTTTTTAGTTATTGTAAGAAGTTGTGATGTACAAAGAAGAATTATTGATGTTTTAAAAGTATTCAGAGAATGCGGTAAGGGCCTGTCTTTTACGTGTGAATTGCCTGTCGAAAAACAGTTGCAGTTTCTAGATTTAAAGTTATTTTTTTGTACGGGGGATCACATTTGTTGGGAGTATTCCCCTAGGGCAGATAAGCCTTTACTAGCGTTTTCATCAGAACACTCGAAAGTGGTCAAAAGCGGCATCAGCGTTGCATGCATACAGTCGTCTTTGTTTAAATCATGTCACCACTTGATGCAACAAAGTTTTGCAAGACAGGTGTGCAGACTACAAGAAGCAGGATACCCCACTTGGGTTATCACGAGAGCTTGTGAAAAAGTGGCGAAAACAGTAAAAGCTAGACCGAACAGACCAGCTGATGGCAATCGCGATACCACGAGAAAGAATTTAGCAGTGATTCCTTATGTGCATAGGTTATCACATGGAATTAAAAATGTGGCAAATCGGTACCATGTTGACGTTGTTTTCAGTGTTGGCCACAAGTTGCGACAGGTATGTCCAGCCGTGCACAGAAAGTTAAATGGAGAAAAAAGTGACAAACGGCTAAGGTGCGCGGTCAAACATAGGAAAAAATTGTAGATTGTCAAACTAACGTTGTATATAAATTCCATGTTCCTGCGGCAAGATTTACATAGGGCAAACTAGTCGATGCATAAACATTAGGATCCAAGAGCATGCACAAAATGTTAAAAACGGCACTGGTTCTCATTTGGCTCTTCATTGTCGAAAAAGTGGTTGTAATCCCAGTTTTGATAGGACGGAAGTTTTGCACAGGCACAGGGATCAGCGCACACGAGAAATAATGGAAGCTTTTTACATGTCATTGGAAAGTCACATATGCGTCAGCCAACCTTCGGTAGCCTTGTCACAGGCTGAAGTTTCTTATCTCAGCGATAACTTGCCTCATGTTCATGACTAATCACTCACGTACGTTATTGTGTTATTTTTTTGTTGTTGTTGTTACTTTTTGTTGCCTTATGCATACTGATGGTCGTTTGATATCTTTTCCCAGATGCTATTTATTCTGTTCCTTGTGAAATAAAGTTTTAGTTGCGAGTCAGCGCTGTGGTCTGTTGTTTCTTCTGTTCGTCCTCGTTCTTTTGCGCGGTTTATTCATTCGAGAACTGAATTTTGTCATCTTTTGGAAGTTCAACTGTGAATTTAAGTCCACATGCAAAATGATTAAACACATTCAAAACTTCTTTCACACTATTATCAAGGGAAATCGGACTGAGGAACACTAAAAAATCATCCACATAGCGAAATATTTTTGTGGCTATTCCACCTAAGCTATGCGCCGCTTGACTGTCAAACCTTCCGAGAAAAATGTTGCTCAGGATAGGGGCGACTCTGGAACCTATGCAGACTCCTGTTTTTGAAGACAGAACTGTCCATTCTATTCAACAAAAGTTGACTTCAAATAAAAGGACAGAATTTCTAAACAGGTGCCAACTGACACTCCACATTTTCTCGTGAACTTTTGCTCATCGTTGTCGTCCGTGATACATAGCTTAACACTCTTCATAAGATCATCAAACGGCAGTGAATAATACCAGTCCTGTATACCCACACTGAAAAAGTTGCAGTTGCCGGGGCTCGACACTTTAAGAAAACTAACAAGTTCTTCAGAATTCGATATGCTGAATGGGTCACAGATAGACAGTACCTGTAAATGAGCTTGCAGAAAGGTAGACACTTCTCGCTGCCAGGTGCCTCGTTCAGTCACAATTGCTCGAAAGGGAATGTCTTCTGTGTGGGTTTTTGCCGCGAAGAAAATATCCAAGCGAAGGTATTTTTTTACTTTTTAACGGCTGTGGCTAGTTTCTCGAGGTTGTTTGCTTTTAACAACGCCAATGCTCTTTGCTTAACTTTTCCAGGTTTTATGGCCACAGGATCGAAGTTTTTTGCTACGGCTTCCACTGCTTTCTGGGTGTAAATGTTCTCCGGTGCTACAACAAAGAAGCCTTCCTTATCTACAGTCATTAGGTGCCATTTCTTATCTGTGGCATACTTAACGAGGTCATTGTGATAGAGGCGTTTCACATTAGGAGATGTGGGGGACAATGCGTGAGTGCACCCTCCGTAGCTCTAACTGACAATGAATTTTCGTATTAACTGACCCTGAGGGTCTGATTAACTGACACTGAGGGTCTGATGTGAAGCAGATATGTCTAGCCCCACGTGTATATTTTTGGGTTCTTCTTTAACTCCCTCTCTTTTTTGCTGCTTTACTAGTCATGCATGTGACAGAAGTGACAGATTATATGTACGTGGTTTCTTTACAATAAACTTTAGTAGCAAGTAGGCGCTTGCGTTGTTCGTGTCGTTTCCTTCTTGTGTCCCTGTCTGTGTGCGCGCCCCGTCCAGTCTAAGTAAGAAACGCCAGCGCAGACAGCAAGCACAAGCGACTACCAGCACCGACGCATTATACAAAGCCATTATACAAAAAATCACACCATCTCCCGCTAAAGGGGACCATGAGGCGATGCGAAGCAGTGTTTCGGCATGTAGAGCCCGCGTTTCAGAGGTGGAGTGGAGAGGGGGAAAGGGGAGAGGGGTAGTAGAGAGGGGGAGGGGAGAGGGGAAAGGGGGAGGGCAGATGAGGATAGGTGGGAGGGAGAGGAGGAGAAATGGGAGGGGAGAGGAGGAGTGGAGAGGGGTGTGGAGAGGAGATGGGAAAGGGATATGAGAGGGGGAAAGGGAAGGGGAGACGTGATGTGGAGAGGAAAAGGGGAGAGAGGGAGCGGAGAGGGGAAGTGGAGAGGGTTTGCGCATGCGCAGTAAGGGTGGTCACGCCGCACACCACCACCACCACCACCACGGGATTGAACTCCGCTGTAAGATGCTTCACATCTGTGATAAGTGAAGTGCTTGTTTTGTGAAGTGCGCGAGTGCAACTAGTGTGTCATTTGAAAAGTGCGCGAGTGCACCGGCGCAAGAAAGACGACGACGACGACCGATTGTGTGGACGCGCGCGTTCGCGGTGTATTCGGCGAAGAAGACGATGAGAAGCCTGGCCAACGCCAGACGACGAGCAGCCTGGCCAACGCCAGACTATGGTTGATGCTCGGGTACACGGCCAGGTGGGAGCCCGCAGCGGCCTTGCCTCAGGAACTCAGCCGCCACCCCCGCGCCCTGGTCGCCTGTTTGCCTCCGTCACGTCCCGGCCACGTCTGCCCCGTTCTTCCTTCGGGCTTCTTCCAAACCAGCGTGGGGGCCTCTCATTGGTCGGAACTTCACGCGTCTCGTCTGCCCATCGTCTTCTTCGCCGAATACACCGCGAACGCGCGCGTCCACACAATCGGTCGTCGTCGTCGTCTTTCTTGCGCCGGTGCACTCGCGCACTTTTCAAATGACACACTAGTTGCACTCGCGCACTTCACAAAACAAGCACTTCACTTATCACAACATGCCCCTTTTTCGAAAAGTTTTTTCCAACGGAAAAAACTGCAGGATGCGTGTTTCACCACACAGGATACCTTCTTTGAGTTCGCACGAACACATGAACACTTGTATCACTGTAACAAGTCTTAATGAGCTAAAATATTTACAATACGTACACCTCGGTGGTCCGCAATCAAAATCCAAAAGGAGCAACCGGTTATTTGAATTCGACGGTCAAGTGATAGCGTCCCAAACAAGCCGAACAGCCCTGATGACCTGGCTAGAGAAAAGAAACTGACGTCCTTGGATTAATTTTCCACCGTGGGCTCGTCTGTACCAAAACCTGTGAAATCTGTACCTAAACCTGTGAAGCATCGGATTCTCAACCACCAAATTGCTAGCGTCACCGCCGGAATGTCTACATTCCAGTCGGAGGCGTTGTCTCCAGGCGCACCAATGCAGGCGCGTCTGAATGACGGCTTCCTTCACGAGAGTGCCTTGCTTCGGCCCGTTAGCTTCTAATGGTTCAGAAACCTCACAAGAAGTGACTTGTGCAGCCCAAGACACAATAGAGCAAAAGTCGGCTCCCTCACTGCTCCAATAGCAAATAACTGGTGAAATATTACTCTCTTGGGGATCACTTTGTACTACTGCAGCGTCTTGTTCTCCAACACTGCTGACCCCTCCATCTGCGTCATCTTGCCGGCCCTCGTAATCACATTGTGCTGACGGAGCTTTCGACTCTGTTCTCCGTTTTTCGACCATTGCTTCTGCACTCTGCTTTAATTCTCCCACACAAATCGGTTGTGCATTTACTCGATACGTTACTCTTGCTCTCTTTTTGGGAGGCTTACTTATATGGTTCTCGACCATATCCGTACCATCCACTCTCGTGGCCTGTGCTAGACATGACTCTGCGGCGACCGACTTTCTTCCTGCACTGCTTTCGCGCAGAGCTGTGTTGCATATTTCTGTTGCAGTCGGTATATCTGAAGACTCTGCGTCTTCACTAAATGTCGCCCAACAGATTTCGAAAACAGCCTCCGTGGGAACATCTATTACCCTTACACTAGGGCTCCCTCTTTCTGTATGTGCTTCACTAAGTGTGCAATCTTTTGCAGCTTTCTGGATAGCGACATCACTTTCAGAGGAACTTGAGCCTTCCTTTCTTGCTAAGTTATGCCAACCCATACTTAGCTGTGACCTAAGACCTTCGCTGGGCTCACCCCTACCCTCTGCTTCTCTGTTACTGCCTTGCCGCTTCTTTTCCGCCTCCGCAAGCTGAATCCTTAGCTGAAGCGTTCTCTGTTTCATCTCTCGAAGTTCCATCTCCTTTCTCCTTAATTCTCTTTCAAACTCCAACTGCTCTTTCCGCGCTTCTATTTCTTCAGCTATCTCTTCACAGATTCGCCTCTCTCGTTCCTCGCACCACGCAATGAGCTCCTGACCTTCTAGCCCCATGCGCCTTGCCAATTCTTCTAAATTTGTCCTATCTTCGCGAGCTTGTGCCTCACGCTCATCAAGCCAAGCCTTCAACTCATCGCCCTCTAGCCCCACGCGTATCGCTAACGCCGTGAAATCTGACGTCGTCATTTTCTCTCCTTTAGCAAAACACTACATTGCATAAACGGCCTCGTCCTGTCGCGGACGCCAGTTGTCACGAGGCTATTAAATAACCAATATGCTCTCGTGTAGGTTCGTGTGAATGTAAGCCGATGTCAAAACCGACATCGAGAAAGGGGACACGAGACCGTTTGTGCACAGAAAAAAAAACAACTGGATATATTTTAATAAACCAGATACAAGAAAGAAATAGGAGAAAACAATAAACAAAGCATGCAAATGAGAGGAGAAATTAACTGAACTAACCAAAGAATCGCGACATGCTAAGTGTGCACAAGTTCAGCGTATGCGAGACGAAAAGCGACTGTCACCGTTCAGTAGCGGCACTCGTGGAGACGGCAAGGGTTGACGAGGCGAGACGCAGTCAATGTAGACCTGAAGTCCAGGCGTCGCTCGGTCGAAGGTGGCGTCGGGAGAACCAAGGTAGGCGCCCTTTCAGCGTTCGTCTTCCGACGCTGGGACGTGGAACCGGAGACGGGATGAGCCTGGCCAGCGCCAGACGAAGACCAGCCTGGCCACCGCCAGACGATGAGAAGCCTGGCCAACGCCAGACGACGAGCAGCCTGGCCAACGCCAGACTATGGTTGTTGCTCGGGTACACGGCCAGGTGGGAGCCCGCAGCGGCCTTGCCTCAGGAACTCAGCCGCCACCCCCGCGCCCTGGTCGCCTGTTTGCCTCCGTCGCGTCCCGGCCACGTCTGCCCCGTTCTTCCTTCGGGCTTCTTCCAAACCAGCGTGGGGGCCTCTCATTGGTCGGAACTTCACGCGTCTCGTCTGCCCATCGTCTTCTTCGCCGAATACACCGCGAACGCGCGCGTCCACACAATCGGTCGTCGTCGTCGTCGTCTTTCTTGCGCCGGTGCACTCGCGCACTTTTTAAATGACACACTAATTGCACTCGCGCACTTCACAAAACAAGCACTTCACTTATCACAACATCTAAAAGGAAAACGTTCCCCCGAGCTTTTGTGATCCGCAAATGAGCTCTTGAAGGAAATATGTATGCTGCATCAATATGTAAATTTGTGTTTATAGTGTATCGATATGTAAATTATAAACATTGTGTTTATAATGTCTATATACAGTCACATCACAACTATCGTGTCACTTCTTTATATGATGGTGATTGATCAGATGTACAGAGGATTCACGGTTTACCGTATTTAACCTATGGAGCCAGCTCCTTCATTCACTTCGTGGATATGCGGGGATTTTCAGGGGCGAAGCTCCTTAAGGCGGCACCCGTTCGTCCCTCGTCGTGCTCGTAGTAGTGAGTAACAAGTCTTACCCTTTGACCTCCAAGGTGGTGCCGGTGGGAGATTTCTCCTGTGCGTTGTTGAACAATAAAAAATTCGCAGCGTGCGCGTTAACTAAAAGCCGAATTCTTCTGTCTCTGTAGAAGTGTAAGTGTTAGCTAAAAGCCGACTTCTTCTGTCTCTCATTCCCATTAGCAGCCATTGTTTACCTCCAAGGTAGTGCCTGGTGAGATTTCTCCTGTGCGTGATTAAACAATAAAAATTTTGTTCAAAACGCCGTTGATTGATGAAATAAACAACGAAAGACGCCAGATGTTTTGTAAAATCAAAACGAAAGAACGCCAGATGTTTCTAAAGCAAAACGAAAAAGACGCCAGCTGCTTAACGAAAGACGCAAGGTGTTTTCTAAAGCAATGGTTTTCTAAACAATGAAAATTCACAGCGTACATGTAAAATTAAAGTGAGCTGCAAGTCGTCATAACTCATCGAACCTTTAGTATAAACGCGCCCGATCTCACGTCGGTGATGATGTACTGGGCAGAATTCACGGAAGATTCACGGTTTACCGATGAACCTCCGCAGCTTCGCCCACTCATCATCATTCACTCCGTGGATATGCTGTGATTTTTTAGATGTGAAGCATCTTATAGCGGAGTTCAATCCGGTGGTGGTGGTGTGCGGCGTGACCACCCTTACTGCGCATGCGCAAACCTTCTCCACTTCCCTCTCCCCTACCCCTCTCCACATCACAATTCCCCTTACCCTCCCTTTCTCCCACCCCCTTCCCTTCCCACCCCTTCCCCCTTCCCCTTTTCCCCTCCCCCTTCACCCTCCAATTTCCCTTTCCCCTCCCCTCTCCACGCTCCCTCTCCCATTTCCCCCTCACCACTCCACCTCTGAAACGCGGGCTTTACATGCCGAAACACTGCTTCGCATCGCCTCATGGTCCCCTTTAGCGGGAGATGGTGTGATTTTTTCTTTTCCTTTATCTTTTACGTTTTGCATATTTTCGTTTCCTTTTGCGCATTGTATAACGTTTTGTTTTGTATATACCTATGTAGAAGATCTTTTGACACGGATATAAATAGTACTATCTGTCTGAGGGAGACCTTCCATAACTCACATCGAGTTCTGGGGTCCCGACTTTTTAAATATTACGCATTGTACTCAATTTTGTTATGAATAGCAAATTACTGATTGATTGCTTGATTGATTGATTGATAAATAATTGATTGATTGATTGATTGATTGATTGATTGATTGATTGATTGATTGATTGATTTAACAGCCTAGCAATTTCGCGGTAGTGCGTGAGCGACTGCAAAAAGCCAGAGAGCTCGCTGCGACGTACATCAGACTGGCTCAAGAAAAACAAAAAAAACACTTCGACAAGCAAGTTATGTTTCAGAGAGCACACCTGGTGCTCTTCAAGGCTCCATCATTCGGTGTGAAATCAACCACATCGTACACTAGTCCTCACAAGATAGTGAATGGACTGTCTCCCGTGAATTACGAGATTGAACTGGCCGATGACATGGGAAGTGATATGGGAAGTGAATGACATGGGAAGTGAATGAAAAATTAAGACTCTATCTAAACCCATTGCTCAGATATAGCAACCTCATGCTTCGGACAAAAATGTACATGTGTGCCGTGCAGTGTAAATTATTGATAGTTTTTTACGTTCTTTTGCATGCGTGAAAGTGTAAAAAGGTTGCCTGCCTTTTTGTAAATACTTACAAGTAAGATAGTTTAAGCTGGTTTATATATGAATAGTGAAGGGTTCCGGCAATTTCAAACACGAGCACAAGAAAGGAAACGCACAGGACAAGGCTGGACTTACAACTGTACGCCTTACAACGGAGTTGTAAGTCCAGCCTTGTCCTGTGCGTTTCGACAAGTACTGCAGAATGGGCAAGTTGGTGCATTATGACAACGTATTGTTATAGCGCAGCTCAGTTTGAGCATAAAGAAAAGAGTCTTCAGCGAAGAAGGAAACACAGGCAACAGGATGAGCGCTAATCCTGTTGCCTGTGTTTCCTTCTTCGCTGAAGCCTCTTTTCTTTATGCTCAAACTGAGCTGCGCTATAACAATACGTTGTCACTGTGCGTATCCTTTTTTGTGCGCTTGTTTGAAATTGCTGGAACCCTTCACTACTCATCATGTACCAACTGGCCCAGCAAACCACACTCCTAAACGCGTTTACTTATGTTTCACCTATCCTCTGTTTCACTGTTACGTTATGTATTACGCGCTATATTCAGTCGGGGCGACTAGTTTTCAAACCCGGGCATGATAAGAGCGATAGAAGACGACGCTCGGCGCGCGTATTCTTCTATCGCTCTATAAGAGGACGACGCTTTGCGCGAAGAATACGAAGAAGATCGGTGCCCAGCTCGTGCACGTTCGGCGACTACGGAGAATAAAAAGAAGGGTCAGGCAGTCCCTTCCTTGTCTTCAACATGTTCGGTTGTTTTACACCACCTCACTATAAAAAGCGACGGCCACAACGGCACCTCATATTTACATTGTAAGCACATTTAACGCGCTTCATCGTTCTCACTTGTAAATAGCTATCATCACCCGCGTTCTTCTTCTTAGTTTTTTTATTGCGATAGCAATTATACGGACAGTCTCGGCTGGTTTTTGTCCGTCCTCATCGCCGCCGTCGTGCACCGTATATGTATAAGTATATATATATATATATATATATATATATATATATATATATATATATATATATATATATATATATATATATATTTATATATATATTATATATATATATATATAATGTGGGCATTTATCAGGCCCTTCTTCATCAGCTGTACATTATCATCATCGCATGGTGTTCTTCATCATCTACGCTTGTGGGGACATATCTTGAGCTTGTTCTGTGCCTCGGATGTGTTCGGTTCCCTAAGGCTCGAAGGCTTATTCAAGGCGTGTCAACTGCGACGTCACAAGTGGTGGAGGGTTCTCATCGGTTCCCCGTCCTCTCCTCGCCCGCTTTACCTCCTGGAGCTTCGTTCAGGTCGCCGTTTGTGCCAGTTGTCCACCAGCATGCCGCAGGACGAACCCTCAGGCACTTCATCTACCTCTGCCGCTACGGCTGCCGCGGCTTCTCCACCTTGGATCGTCAGCGGGCCCCATCGCGATCCCCATTTATTCGCTGGACTTCGCAATGAAGATGTGGAGGATTGGCTCGACCAATACGACATCGTGAGTGCTGCGAACCATTGGGACGATCCGCACAAGCTCCGTCACGTCTCCTTCTACCTCACAGGCGTGGCGAAGACTTGGTTTTTCAACCCTCAGATCGACTTTCCCGACTGGAGCACTTTCAAAGAGCGTCTCTGACAAGTGTTTGGCACTCCAGCGGTTCGATCCGCCCTTGCGAAGAGAACACTGGACACTCACAAACAAGAACTGGGCGAGTCTTATACCTCGTATATAGAGGATGTACTTTCCCTTTGCCGTCGCGTCAACGCTTCCATGGGAGAGTCAGACAAAGTGCGTCATCTCCTGAAAGGCATCGCGACTGTCGCCTTCAATGCTTTGGCGATAATGGACCCGGCTACAGTCGCTGATATTGTTGCTACGTGCCAGCGTCTGGACGAGCTTGAATCCGCACGGTTGCAGCCGGACACCCCTCATAACAACCCTACTGCCGATCCCTCGTTGCGCGCGATGGTCCGCGCCATCATACGAGAAGAACTGCAGTCGCTCGGCTTTTCAACAGGTGCGGTACCTTCTCTCGCCTCCAGTACCAGTTTGCGTGACGTTGTTAAGGAGGAGTTGGCGGCTATGACTGGTGCTGCGTATTCAGACCCTCTCGTCCCAAGGCCACAACCAACATACGCGCAAGTCGCCGCAATTACCCCGGCCACCGTTCCATCGATGCCACCGAAGGCGACGCCAGCCCACCTGGCTTCAATATCCCCCAGCGCACATAACCAGCCCTACTATCCACCATGGCGCCCAACGCGACCTACCTGCTACTACTGCGGCTATCGTGGACACATCGCCCGCTTCTGTCGCAAGCGTCAGCAAGACGAGCGTCGTGGGTTTGACACTTACTAACGGGACGACTTTTCCACGGGGTCCACTTTCCAGCGCCGTCCTTCTGCAACGCTTCCCGGCCGCTCTCCCTCTCCACCTGCAATGTTCGAGACGGCTCCGAGCTACCGTCCTGCCAGGCGCCGCTCTCCGTCACCCCTTCGTCGCTCGACGTCACCCCTTCGTCGCTCGACGTCACCACTTCGACCAGCCTCTCAGGTCGCCGACCGCCACCCGGAAAACTAAATTATGCAGCTTTTGGAGGAAAAGCTGCATCTAGCGAAATGAGAGAAATTCCTCCAGCACGTGCACATAATATCATCTCTGTTTTGGTAGAAGGCATAGAAGTGGAAGCATTAATAGACACTGGTGCTAGTTTGTCAGTTATTCACGGTGGTTTGTGTTCGCGTCTCCGGAAAGTTACTACTCCCTACAATGGACCTACGCTGCTCGCTGCTCACGGGCACGCCATTCGACCTTCCGCCATGTGCACTGTTCGTGTCTACATTGATGGCGTTCTGCATTATATACAATTCGCAGTGCTTAGTTCGTATGCCCACCAGCTCATATTAGGATGGGATTTTCTGTCAACGGCGTCCGCTACCATCTGCTGCCGGCAACGTGCTATCCACATGACTGATACCGCCTATTCGCTCCACGCAGATGACACACCACTTCGCTTTCTTGCTGCAGAAGACACCGAGCTACCTCCCCGCAGTCAGCGAATTGTTGCCATCACGTCTGATACCATTGACCACGGTGACCTGCTCGTACAACCTAAAGTCACTGGAACGGGAAAAGTACCGCGACCGTCCTGCGCGCCGCCATATTTGGTCCAGCGCGGCCGAAGCGGCGGCGGTGCGGTGTTGATTTCACGTGGAGTAACGCATGTTTTACGCATTGCGTGCGCTTTTGCAGCCCCGAGAGAAGCATACCGTTGTTCTCTGACTGATTAGGAAAGAAATAGCGCTTGCCTAGATGCGCACGCACGCGTACTAACGCGATAAAGAAATGGGAACTGCGCGGCATTTACGCGCTCGGCTGTCTGCATTTATTAAATGCGAAGCATTTCTTAGCGAATTTCTGCGACTTTGTACGTATCTATCTATCTATCTATCTATCTATCTATCTATCTATCTATCTATCTATCTATCTATCTATCTATCTATCTATCTATCTATCTATCTATCTATCTATCTATCTATCTATCTATCTATCTATCTATCTATCTATCTATCTATCTATCTAGCCGCCCCCGACTTTGAGCTGTCCTGGCCGCTTCGTTAATGGGATGTACACCAAATTTGGTACGGCATAACATGACTGTATGACGAATATAAATGACAGGTGATAACATGAAAATAATGATATGCATGGCATGTACGGCATGATTTACATGCCACGCTCATGGTGCGCTCGCGGCCGCTTCAATAGCTTGATACACAACAAAATAGGTATGGCGTGACAAGAGTGTATGACGAACATAAGTGACTGGTTATAACGTGCAAGTCATGACAGGCATGACACGTAAAACATGATTTACATGACATGCGTACGATTATTTTCATGTTACCGCAGGGTATTCATGTTCGTCATACATCACGTCACGCCATACCGACTTTGGTGCATATCAAGCAAGCGAACCGGCTGCAAGAGCATCATGGGCATGGCATGTAAATCATGCCTTACATGAGATGCGTACCATTATTTTCATGTTACCGCAGGGTATTTAGGTTCGTCATACAGTCACGTCACGCGCAGTACCGATTTTGGTGCATATCAAACAAGCGAACCGGCCGCGAGAGCATCATGAGCATGGCATGTAAATCATGCCTTACATGACATGCGTGCTATTATTTTCATGTTACCACCTGTTATTTACGTTCGCATTACAGTCACGTCACGCAATACCGATTTTGGTGCATATCAAGCAAGCCAACCGGCCGCGAGAGCATCATGAGCATGGCATGTAAATCATGCCTTACATGACATGCGTGCCATTATTTTCATGTTACCGCACGGTATTTATGTTGGTCATACAGTCACGTCATGCAATACCGATTTTGGTGCATATCAAACAAGCGAACCGGCCGCGAGAGCATCATGAGCATGGCATGTAAATCATGCCTTACATGACATGCGTACCATTATTTTCATGTTACCGCAGGGTATTTGGGTTCGTCATACAGTCACGTCACGCAGTACCGATTTTGGTGCATATCAAACAAGCGAACCGGCCGCAACAGCATCATGAGAATGGCATGTAAATCATGCCTTACATGACATGCGTGCTATTATTTTCATGTTACCACCTGTTATTTACGTTCGCATTACAGTCACGTCACGCAATACCGATTTTGGTGCATATCAAGCAAGCCAACCGGCCGGGAGAGCATCATGAGCAGGGCATGTAAATCATGCTTTACATGACATGCATACCATTATTTTCATGTTACCGCAGGGTATTTATGTTCGTCATACAGTCACGTCACGCAATACCGATTTTCGTGCATATCAAACAAGCGAACCGGCTGCGAGAGCATCAGCCATTATTTTCATGCTACGACCTGTTATTTGTGTTCGTCATACAGTCACGTCAGGCAGTACCAATCTGTAGCAGTCATTTATCATGGTGCGCTGATCATTATATGTGAGCCCAAAGGCGTCAGTTTTACGCCAAACATAATAAAGAGCCGCCTGGCAATGGTATTGTGCATGAACCTCCTGCGACAACCACGCGAAACAAGCTGCACTAGTGCAGGGTAGGCGCAAACATTCCCCGAAGAACATTCGCGAATTCTCAATGAAGCGTTTACCTCACAAAGGCGGGTATCAGTCGTGGGAACAAAATTTTCCCGCCTTATTCTGTGCAGCCACACAGCCCGTCGCTTGGCATCCTTTTTCCCGCTGGGAATGGCAAAGAGGGCCTTGCTCGTTTCCCGCCGGTTGCTGCACCCAAAAGCGCAGCACCCAGGCATTCTTCGATGCATCGATAGGCTTTCGATGAAGTCTCAAAACGACACGGGATGTCGTAATGTTCCTGCACGCTTTCCTGAGCCTATAAAAACAATCAGCGTCCAAAGCGCCGTGCGTCTGCGGCCGGGAGACACTAGCGAGGCGAGCGAGCTGGACCATTTGTGTGGCCGAAAGGCGCACAAAAGGCGCCGAAAGGGCGCGGCGGCGAAGAGAAAAGGAACGCGGTACTTTTCCCGTTACAGTGACTTTAGTACAACCATCTGCACGCTGTCTCACCAGAGGGATAGCCTTTCCATCAGGGCTGGTGCGTTTCGACGATGGCTCCGCATTCGTTTGTGCAACAAACCCGACATCCCAAAAAATTCTGATTCCTAAGGGCATAACGTTGGCTTGCGTCGCTATATCAGAGCCTTTTTCTGTTGTTCCTCTTCAAGCGGCTTCCCCTGAAGATCACTCTGTTGGATGATCCATATCCATCTCCACCCTTGAAGCTACCATCAGCTCCGACCTGACCCCTTCGCAGACACAACAGTTGATCGCCTTGCTAACCAAGCATCAAGCTTCGTTCGACGCGCATTCCCCTGTATTAGGACAGACAGGCGTCACTACGCATCGGATCGAGACTGATGGTAGGTCCATCGTTGGTCGCCGACCATACCGCGTATCTCTCGCCGAGCGGAAGGTCAGCGAAGAAAACGTTGACGACATGTTGCGACGGAAGATAATACGCCCCTCGACTAGTCCTTGGTCATCTCCCGTCGTACTAGTTCGAAAAAAAGATGGTTCTGTACGATTCTGCGTCGATTACCGGGCGCTAAATAAGATCACGCGCATGGACGTATACCCTATGCCACGTATAGACGATGCATTGGATTCGCTACAGGGGGCCGAGTACTTCTCGAGTCTCGATCTACGTTCGGGATACTGGCAGATACCGATGCATGAGGACGACAAAGAAAAAACGGCATTTTCGACCCCAGATGGGGTTTACGAGTTCAATGTAATGCCCTTCGGCCTCTGCAATGCTCCCGCAACATTCGAGCTCATGATCGACACTGTTCTGCGTGGCCTCAAGTGGAAGACTTGCCTGTGCTATTTGGACGATATTGTTGTTTTCTCGTCAACATTCTCTCAACACCTACAACGTTTGGAGGAAGTGCTGTCGTGCCTTGCTAACGCTGGCCTTCAGCTGAACACGAAAAAGTGTCATTTTGCCAGCAAGACAATTAAGGTCTTAGGCCACATTGTGAGTAAGGACGGCATTCGCCCTGATCCCGATAAGGTTTCGGCGGTTCTTCACTTCCCTCGTCCCGAAAGGAGCAAATATTTACGCAGTTTCCTTGGCCTCGCTTCCTATTTCCGCCGATTCATACGAAACTTTGCTTCAATAGCAGCACCTTTGCACAAATTACTCGGTTCTGGTGTTCCCTTTGACTGGTCTCCCGAATGTGAATCGGCGTTCAGCCATCTGAAAAACGCCCTCACGTCCGAACCTGTACTTCGCCATTTTGATGAAACGGCACCTGCACTTCTGCATACTGACGCTAGTGGCCTCGGCATCGGTGGTATTCTCCTGCAGCGAGATCAGTCATCACGTGAGAGGGTCGTTGCGTATGCAAGCCGCGTACTGACCAACGCTGAGAAGAATTACACCATCACTGAGCAGGAGTGCCTAGCTGTCGTTTGGTCGGTGCAGAAGTTTCGACCTTATCTACATGGTCGTCATTTTACCATCGTTACAGACCACCATGCTCTATGTTGGCTTTCAACACTCAAGAACTTATCAGGTCGCCTTGGTCGCCTTGGTCGCTGGTCGCAAGAATACCATTTCACTATTATCTACAAGTGTGGCAAAAAGCACCAGGACGCAGATGCGCTTTCTCGCTGCCCACTTCCTACGGCACCGTGCACTGGTTCTGCTAATAACTTCAGCGATGAATGCTCGGACGGTCCTTCCACGCATGTCTCTTCCTTAGCCGCTCTTGACCAGATCTTTCCTGACGACCATGGCTCGATGATGTCTCATCAACTCGCTGACTCTTACTGTCGACGCATCATAGACCGCCTTCAGGGAAATTCGCGGCCGCCTAATGCCCGCCTTCGTCGACAGCTCACGCAGTTCAAGCTTGATAACCACATCCTTTACCGTCACATCTATCACCCAGACGGTCAACGCTGGGTGCCCGTTCTGCCTCGCTCTCTTAGAGCTGATATTCTTAAGGCCTGCCACGACGACATGACTGCTGGTCACCTTGGTTTCCAGAAAACGTACGACCGCATTAAAGGTCGCTTCTATTGGCCTGGCCTATCCACCAGTGTAGCGAAGTACGTCACTTCCTGCAACCTTTGTCAGCGCCGAAAGCTCCTGACATCACCTCAAAGCGGCGAGCTGCAACCACTTCCGTGTCCGTCGGCACCATTCGAAGTCGTTGGCATTGATCTCTATGGTCCTCTTCCCACGACTCCCACTGGTCATCGCTGGATAGTGACAGCTGTCGACCACTTGACACGTTACGCCGAAACAACCTGCGTGACTTCGGCGTCGGCTTCTGAAGTGGCTGCATTTATGCTTAAAGCCCTAATCCTGCGTCACGGTGCTCCTCGGGTCATTCTGAGCGACCGTGGCAAAGCTTTCCTTTCACAAATTGTTGAGGAATTGCTCCAAGCCTCCGGTACCACGCACAAGACAACCTCCAGCTATCACCCCCAAACCAACGGGCTAACTGAGCGATTTCATCGCACAATGTCCGACATGATAGCCACGTAAATTGAGCCATACCACACAAACTGGGACGCAATTTTGCCATTTGTAACTTTTGCGTATAATACCGCCGTACAACGCACAACTGGCTACTCGCCATTCTACCTTGTCTATGGCCGATCGCCAACTTCCCTTCTTGACGTCTCTTTCTTGTCCGCCCCTGTCACTCCATCTGCATCTTCCTGTGAACAATATGTGTCCCGCATCCTCCACTGTCGCCAGCTCGCCCGAGTGAACACTGAGGCAAGACAACAGCACCGCAAGAGCCTCCATGACGCATCTCACAGTGCTGTGGTCTTCCACCCGGGCGACGAGGTGCTACTCCGGACACCAGTTCGCACTCCTGGCTTGTGCGACAAATTTCAATTTCGGTTTCTTGGCCCATACACAGTCTTGGAACAGACCTCTCCCGTTAATTATCGCGTCGAACCTGTTATTGCTCCAACTGACCGGCGCCGTCGCGGTACCGAGATTGTGCATGTATCTCGTATGAAGCCTTTTAACAGGCGTTCTCCGTACCTTTAAGTTGCGGCCAGGATGGCCGCTTGCACGCGGGGGAAATTAGTGTGGGCATTTATCAGGCCCTTCTTCATCATCTGTACATTATCATCATCGCATGGTGTTCTTCATCATCTTCGCTTGTGGGGACATATCTTGAGCTTGTTCTGTGCCTCGGATGTGTTCGGTTCCCTAAGGCTCGAAGGCTTATTAAAGGCGTGTCAACTGCGACGTCACAATATATATATATATATATATATATATATATATATATATATATATATATATATATATATGTATATATGTCGAGAAACGATGATTCTGGGTCCGGGTAAATGTACGCAGTGAAACTGACATGAAAGGCGATATATTGGCTAAAAAATGCATGTTACTCGCTTTGAAGTGCACCTGACACATGTGTAAAAAGATTGCATTTAACGAGGACGTGGTTTATAAGTACGAAATATGAAACGCATAACATGGCATAGAGCACGACCGGTAATAGCAAGGTGCAAAAAGAAACAAATATTTAAAGTTAACCAGAGAAAGAGCTATACGCAAAATGCTGTCGAATAGGTGCTGCGTAACAAACCGATACAAACGATATACTGAGCAGCTCGCAGTAACTAGACAAGGTGATACAGATTACACAGATAGGCAACTCAGTCTTCCTACGTTTTCATTTAGACCAGACGCGACGGCATCAAACTTATAGATGAGGAATGATTCACGGGCTTCTCTATCATAATTTGTGCGGAAATTAGATTCGAGTAATGTGACTTGTAGATTTTCAAAAGAGTGGTCGGGGAGGTGCACGTGTGTTGAAATCGGCAGGTAGGGCAAGGTGTTAGCATGAGATTTATGATTTTTAAAACGCAGTCTAAAAGGCCCTTCTGTTTGCCCATTGTACTGTTTTTTGCATAGCACGCCTTCGATCATGTATATTACGTTTTTAGTGTCACAATTGAAATTGCCTTTGATATTTAAAGAAAAGTTCGAACATGTACTAGTGACTTGTCGCGATGTGCACATGTATGGGCATACTTTACATCGCGGTTTTCGGCAAGGATGGCATCCGACGGTGCCAATATATCGCCTTTCATGTCAGTTTCATATGTTCTTCTTTCTGATATGCACATGTATATAAACTGCACTCATGCCATGCATTGTATTCTGATGAAGGCCGGACCCGCGGCCGAAACGTCAATAAATCGCTTCGTATATATAAACGCCCCAAAGAAAAATAATTCAGAAAAATGCTTCCGAAGCATGGAATTGAACCAGGGACCTCTCGCTCGCTCGAAAGCGCATGACGCTAGCCACTACGCCACGGAACGCAGATCGCCCACGTAGCTGACGGCGAGCGGTATATGCACACCTTTTACCGCTGGCCGGACTCAGAGACGGCAGGCGCCTATAAGCGTTTTTTCATTACCAGCGAGATGGCGCGAGGAGCGCGCTGGGCGAGGAGCATGCCGATGCTCTTTGCCCTAGAGGGCGCGGTCGCCTTCGTGCGCTTATCTCAAGGAAACAAGGGGGCGGGCGCGGGGTAGAGCGGGGGGTTGTCTGTCTTGTGCTTTCCCCACGATGTCCGCGCTGAATCATAAAGCGTAGGACTGTCACTTCGCTCGCTGCAGCGGCCGCGTTTGCGAAAGGAGCGCGCTGTTCAAACAGAAATAAGTAACAACTGCGACGTTTATAGTTCGCGCTCGTCCTGTGTATGCCTGTCCGTTCGTTTCGTGCGTCCTGCTTTATGCTTCAGCAGTGCGCTTCAAGTATCGGGCTGTGACGCATGATAGTTTGCGCTCGTCCTGTGTGCGTTCTTTTCGTGCGTCCTTTGGGCTCGAGCGACGCGCTGACAATTTCGAGCTGCTTTCCGTTCTTCTCGTTACATCTAATTTGTTGCTACCGCTTTCACTGTTTCGCCGTTGCGGCGAAACTGTGACTTTTTTTTTAGCCGAGGCAGACACTGGTGAATGAACGGTTCTGCTGGCGTTGTCTGGTTCAGTCTTCCTGCGTCTTCGAGAATGTTGAAGGTGCGTCAGGATCCCGACTCTCGCTTGTGTTCTTGTCCTACCAGGAGCCACGATCCGGTCGCCGCTTGCGCCCGGCCACCTCTACAGTGCATGAGTTTTGCAAAAAAGTTTTGAACAACAGTTTGACGGTTGGAATCAGCGGGTTACCCCCTCAGACTCATCCCAGCTGTCACCGAGATAGTCCACCGGGATCAAAAGAAAGGAAATCGCCCCCAGAATGGTGAAGGATCTTAGCAGCAGCAAAAAGCTGTTGTTATTCTCTATACTCACGGTGTAGCACATAATCTGAAGAAGATAGGCAATAGCTGGCGTCAAAGCTGGTGTCAAAGAAGTCATGTCTGCTCCAGAAAAACTGTGTAGAAAACTGTAAAAAACGTGCCGTCTTCAAAAAGAAAAGAAGGCTTGTTACATAAGACATCAAAGTAAGTACGTACCCTGCGCACAGGCTGTAGTTTATAGAATACCGATGTGATGTGTCCGTGCCTACGTTGGGCAGACCGAAAGATGTGGGAATGATCGGCTCAGAGAACATGCTAACAAGGTGCAAAAATATGCTGATGGTCGCCTGGCTATCCACTGTAGTGACTGTGGTTGTCTACCCTATTTTGATAACAATGGTATTGTTTATTGCAGCAGAGAATTGCCCACTCGCTTTATTGTTGAAGCAGCTGAAATGAAACGCGATGACATTGAGTCTGTGAGCGTGCAGGCTGTTTCATTTACTGTAAAAGAACTTCGCTATCTTGTTGGTTTCCGCCACCGTTCGCTGTAGATGGCGCCACCTGTGCAGC
This sequence comes from Rhipicephalus sanguineus, assembly GCF_013339695.2. Taxonomy (NCBI): domain Eukaryota; kingdom Metazoa; phylum Arthropoda; class Arachnida; order Ixodida; family Ixodidae; genus Rhipicephalus; species Rhipicephalus sanguineus. The sequence goes on from NC_051179.1 coordinate 203,817,435, forward strand.
TCAAAGCAGCTGTAAAAGGCGGTATCAGGGACACTAGGTTGCGTTGAAGTCCCTAGATTTTTCTCTTCTTTCTAAAATTAAAAATCTAGAGACTTTAGGTTGTGTTAAAGCCCCTCTAACTTCGGTAGACAGCGTCGCGCCGTGGCGGGGGCGGCGGCTCGACTATACACGCGCTATCCGCACACCCGCTCCGCACGTGGCGGGACACCTGCCGCTCGCAACGGAGGGCGACCCGCATGAGCGGCTCTGGGGCGCATTCTGGTTGGACGACGTGACGAATGTTCAGGCTGGCAACCGTTCCGCGAAGTTACAGTTTGCGAGGTCGGCAACCATTAGCAACAGCAGACGACGCTGGCATTTTCTTGAACATGTGGGTTTAAGTCGCCGCGTTTATGACGAAAACGAGGCTTTTGTATTCTCAGGTCGTGTTTTTCGGCCGCATGTGGTGCGTCGCCGCTGTCATCTATGTTCGAGGGATTCTACGAGCACCACTTTTTGTTGTTGTTATCATTGTTGTTACCGCGTACAACTCGTATCGCTGGGTTGCATTCGGCGCGTCGGCGATCTTTTATATATGCTGTTGACAGCCTGCTGGAATGTGGGCGCAAACGCGTACAAACACATTTTATAACACTGAAGAAAAGGCCTACAGCGGCAGCAGCATTGCACGCTCTGATGCCGCGATGTTATCTACAAACAGCCAAAGAAGTTCCGGCCTTGCAAGTTCAATTGTTGTAGATATATAGGTTGTATGGTAGTACATGGATAGACTGATCAGTGCTGTTTGTGATTCAGCGCGGGTGTGTATGATAGCGCGCGGTTTGCTGACGTACTTTTTACTTCGCTGTTTACCAATTCCTATTTGATCTTTAAAATGTCAAAGTGAGCTCGATACACGAAAATTTAGAGTATTAGAAGTTTGAGCAAAGGAGAAAAGGTTTGTTGGCGGTTGTAATGCGATTCATTACAACAGGCATTCAAAGCTATGTGTATATGGAGTAGTCGATAGTGCCTTATGAGAGATGCTGGGTTATGAGATATTTTCAAAATCATGCAAATATGAAGCATATATAATGTTTGTTTAGATTGCTCACAAGGCACCGGCTGAAAACACAAAATTTCTGCTTTTCTTGTTGGTGTTAAAAATGCCACCACAAAACCACAAACAGCTGTTGTATATACTCATCTGACGGTTTCACGTTTTCTTTGGTACAACCCATTCATTGCTGCATTCCTGTTGCTAACCTTATCTTCATGTCACTCTGACGATATGAATCATGACATACCCCGACTGTCTAAGCCTCAGTGACGAGAATATATGGCAGCACTGAGGGCACATAGTCAGGATTTTATTTGCGAGGGAAGGGTCAACAAACATACTGGGCCTCTCCACCCACTTGGATGTCTTATGGATAATGCATGACAAATTGTAGCTGTTTCAGCTCCCTCACTGCCCCCCCCCCCTTGAGCCCTTGGCAGGAGAAAAGCTTATGTTTGGCTGTGTTCACAATAAAGTATAGTTGACGTGTTTGGATAAAATGCCCTTTTTGGACCCCAATCCGTGAAACTTGTTCATTAAATATTTATTGTGCTGCAGCTAAGGTAGCAGTCCTTTTTCAGTATTATTCTATATCTCGGTCTCTTCTGGGATGCCTTCAGAGGTACCCTTGAATCAATGCATTTCCCTGTGTCGAACTAATACTCTGCTGGCTGGCATGGAGTAGTGCCAAATGCAGTAAAATATGGGCTTCATCTAAAGATGAGGCCTCCATGATCTGTTGTGATGTGCAAAATGCCTCCTTGTAAGGCAGATTTCTAGCTGGCAGTGTATTTGGGGCATAATCGTTTCAGTATATTTAAATCATTTATCACTCTTCAAATTTATGAATTCTAGAGGTTTCTGCAAAAAAACCTCGCTGCAAATGTGATTGAGCTGAAATCTGTAGGGTTTTGGAAGCATCAAAACGTGTTCATTCCTTACTGGTCAGAAGGAACACTTCTGTTCACTTTAACTACAGCTACATAAATGAGAACAACCACAACATAGTGTAATACTCTGGGCAAGACCATGTTATTGGCCCAAGGCATGGCCTTGGCTTTAACTAGGCGACACTCATGACAATTGGTGATTTCTTCTTTGGCTGCCAAGTTAATCAGCAAGCTATATTATAGTATCTTTTATAAATCTGCCATGTTATCCTGATTTAGGAGTGGTGTGAAACTGCTTGCGGAATTTCGGCACTTTGTTTTCCAGTATGTATGTTGTATGTTTTTCCATTGCTTATGTGGATGTAATGTGTGCCTTCACACTTTACGTTCACACCGTCACGATGCATAATAACAACATTCAAGTGAATTCCGAAATGCATGTGGGTTGCAGCAGCGTTGTACGCCTTCCCCTATTAAAGGGGCCCTGCAACACTTTTTGAGCAGGGTCAAAAAGCGCTGCCAATCGGTAGTCGAGGCTCCCGAGAACACGCGAGCCAAATATTATAGCGAAGCGAGCGGCCTGGAATTTACAATAAATTCCCAAAGTCAGCTGAAAATCGCTCCCTCTTCTCTCGACAAATGATGTATTAGTCCGCAATATATGACGCGATTGTCGGCAGTTCCACCATTGGCTGATGTTTTAATCACGATAACACCCTCATTATTACCTTAGTTGTTAATTTTGAGTTGAATAAGTAGATAATATGTATGTTTATATTGTGTTATGCCGTTAAAACACCGAACAAACATTAATATTAGCACTTCCGGTCTCACCGACAGCTCGTCTGCTCGTAGTTGCGTGGTTGCGTTTTCTTCACCATGTGCAGTGCCGAAATCGTGAATATTTCTGTGCTTTTGACCATCGCCGGTTGCCGTTGAGAGTGGCAGCCGTTCGAGTGTTGCCTCGTCAGCTGGAAACTGCATCGTCGACACGTTCTCACGACCGACCGAGGCAGCGGTGCAGCATTTCTCCAATAACGATGCTGGCGCCGGCTAGCTTAGGATACCTGTGTTCGCTGTATGGCGAGAGTCCCGTTCGCTGTCTGTTCAGTATGTCATCGAGCCGTACCTCGGCGTATCCTCCCCGTAGTCTCAGGTTCCCAAAAACCGCGACACAGCAACCAAGCCGACTCGCATTTTCACGGTAGCTGCAGACAGCTGCGGGGTGGGTCCACGCCGGCCCGATGCCCCACGATCTTTTCTTCTAGCTGTAGTTCTTTGTTGTCAGCCCGCACTCGCCGTGCGCCCGCATTCGAAGAGCAAACAGCATCGAAGTACCGCCACTGGGAGAAGGGTGCACGCAGCTTTGCCGTGTTGAATACGATTCAAGCGCGAGCAGTGCGAAGAGGCGGTGTATCGGAGTGTGGCTCGAAACCCATCTCAGCTGTCATTCGTTCCAAACGCGCACGCAAGTTTGCGTCCATGGTTGGCAGAGCGATGAAAACACTACGGCAGTTCGAGGTGCACACCCAACATTGCCAAACCGACTCGCAGTTTTCAAGCACGCGCGATACACGGTGCCATGAGCTCCGCCGCTCGACGACGACCGCGCGAGCCGACCGGAAGTGGCGCCACAGACCACGTGGTTGCGCCGAGACGCCAGAGAGAAAAAAATGAAAAAAATGCCGCCGGCGCTGACGTCGCCTCCTCGCTTTACTCCTCGCACCTCCGCCCTCCCTCCCTCCCTTCACGCCGCGCGCAGCTTTCCGTGCGCTCGCTGCGTTGAGTTGAGGGAGAAAGCTGCGGAACGTGATCTCTATAATTTGGTAACACCACTTAGACTTGACGGATTCGAGAAATTTTTGCGGCATATGACTCGTGAAGAGTCATGCGTCAATAATGAGACTATTCCAATATAACTAAGAAAGGTGTTGCAGGGCCCCTTTAAGCATAAGCTGCGTGCACATAGCTTCTTCCCAATGACAACTGTCTGAACTTGTTATGGCATGTGGAGTTGAGATGGGGCATTGGCATGCTAATGTTTTTGTCATACATGAGGTACAAAATCAAATATCAACCATACTTTACTAGCCCATTGTGCCAATTCTTTCCTTCAGCTGTGGTAGTTGTAATGTGAAAAATGTAACGTAAATGCAGTGGGTACGTCAATAATGGTTTTCTATATGGCTCCTGTAATATTGAAGCATCATCAGCAAATTGCACACCCTTTTTGAGTCGGTGCGGTTAGCCATTTCGTCTTTCTGGTACAGTCTCCTATCATTAAGCAAAACAGAACTGGCCCAACAGTGCCGCTAGCACCCCACAAAAATGATTATTTGACAGTCACATTACTTTCTTGATAAGTGAAATACTCTATCCCTTGGTGTTTTTATATTACTATCAAATACGACTTCGGCAAAACCACCTTATTTCTTCTTGTTATAGTGGTAATGTACAGTGCAACATATAATTCATGCATGTATTGAGGATCGAGGTTTACAAGTGCACAGAGGGCAGTAATGACTACAAAACAAGGCCCAGGTGGCTTACCATCTGCCACTACATTTCATTTAGGAAATGTATCGTACAGCAATAAAGTGGTCAAAAGGTCAACAGAGGCTAGAAAAATATGGAAAATGCATACAATGACGTACACAGATGGCCAGTTATTGCATTTTATTTCAAACAAAACCAAGATAATCATCTGAATAAACTTTTCAATGGGTTCAATGTTGTCATGCATGAAAGGGTTTGCCTTCTAGTATAGCTGCTTAAATGGATGATGAAATGAAAGCTCGTATGGTGCAACAGACTAGCTGGGATGGAATATTTAGCCGCACGTGCTGTCATACTAATTGCAACATATTTTGCCCTTAGAACTCACTCTGACTCAGACTCAGCAAAATTTTCCTGCACCGAACTCACTCGGAGTCAGACTCACTTAATTTTTCTCAACTGAAATCATTCGGACTCAGACTCACAAAAACTTTACTGACCCGGACTCACTCAGACTCATGTCTCGATACGAGTCTGAGTGAGTCTACTCATGAGTTTGCCGACCTATGGTGTCTGCACAACTTTTTCATCCTCTAATGAAATACGATAATGCTTGCATTGTAGAAGGTTGTTTATTAGAACATGCACAGGATATAGCATAGGGTAAGCAAAGAAACATTCAGGCCGTTCTTCGATTTTAGTACAGGCCCACAGATAGTTCCTGGGTACACCTTTTAAAAAATTAACAATACGTTTCGTGCAAACGTGATACTGTGATCATGTTCAACAGCCAGCTAGTCACAAGTTGAATGAGAATAGCCCTATCAGCACTATAAAAACAATTTAAGAAGTTTGTTGTTGTAAAGGCAGAGCAGCCGAGCCAATGTGCTGAACATGAATTGATTATGCATTCACACATACTATACAAATCCACACATCATCAGTAATACTTTGTTCCGTCTCATATTTTTACCCTCGTACATGTACAGCCAAAGAGTAGGTTTGAATCACCTCTGAAATTATTCAGTTTGGATGGGTGTGATCACGCACACATACACTCACAGACGTACATACATAGTGATTATACTGCCCTCCCACCCCCTCATTTCCTGAAAATAACATACTAGCTACGCCCCTGGCACAAGGTTTTGATTAACGTAGCCTGACAAATCAGCCATTATAACTTATTGCACTGAAAGCAACCTTGAGTGGGTCTTAATTCTTCGTTCAGGATGGCAATGTGGACATCATACTCGTACGTATGAGTCAACATGTAAGCTGCTTTCTTCACAACATATTAGCCTGTGCATTGTTTATAGCAGCACCAGGGTGTCGCACCAAACCGCAACCAAAAACTGTACCCAAACTGTAATTTTGAGCGAGACTGAACCCAACTCAGTCTTCTCGGAACATGCCTGAACTCAAATGAAAAAAACATCTGTTATCAGTTTAGAGCAATGTGTTTAAATGTAGGACATCAAACCGAACCAGTAGCAGAACTGAACACATAACCGAAATTATGTTCTTGCAAGAGTATCTGCAACCACATCGTAATTTGCAATACCAGTTATTGGTTCGCATCAAAGCGGTTCAATGTAGGTGTAAGCATCAGAATATGTTACCGCTTACATGGAGAGGTTGAGTGTACCAATTCTGGTGCAGTGCCGTTGTTGAATAGACAAGTGGCTTCCGGAAAAATCGGCAAAGGGGGTCACTAATGGCACAGTCACCTGCCATTGAGCAAGTTTATCTTGCCCTTGTGCTACCTATCAGTTTGCTTTCACAATCCACAAACGTCAACAAGTATGTATTCCTTCAAAATTATGCATGATGTTGTAGCCCTTAAAGGGACCCTAGCTGTGCCCCAAATCATGCATGCTGCTTTTATTGTGTTTGCCAGTAAAAGTGGAACTTGACAAAATTTGAGCGCTCACAAACAGGGACGTAAGGGAGACGACAACACGTCCCTGTTTACGTCCCTGTTTGTGAGCGCTCAATACTTTGTCAACTTCCGTTTAGCAACACGCCCAAAAAATGGCAATGCAGTAAAAGTGGCAAAATGAAAGCGTTTGAATCTCAATAATTTCTGGCAACAAACGTGACGTACTAAACTGCGTGTGTGCATTCGCCTGGAATAAAGAATGCACTGTGCACACTTGCGATCTGCTTAATATCATGACTTTAAAAATAGAAACATCTGAGACGGTCTCTGCCAATTATTCATCTGTTCTCAGAATCGTTCAAGGCAGTGGGTCGTATAAATTCACATCGAAGTGGTAAAATGGGCAAGCCAAGCAAAGCAGAGGCTGAAGTGTACCGCCAGAGCATTGAGGAGAGCCTTCCACCGATGGCAGGCAGTCTAAGCATCAGTATACTTGCACACCAATGTTTAATTTCCACAGCAGTATTATCGTCTATAAAGGGAGTTGTAGGTTCTGAGTGGCAGTGTCAGTGCTTTTTGGGGTAGTTATAGAAATCAGCACATATTTATATGCACACGTAGTGCAGATGTGATTGTCTCAAATATAGAAACAAGAAGCTTTTAGGGATAAGTTAGTGGACAAGTCGGAAAGGTGCAATGTTCACAAATTCAAGAATCCTTGCGACAACATGCCTGCAAGGTTATTTCGCGACAACACACTGGCCAATGAAACTTCAGAGCGTCTTTATGGAATTGGGCTAGGAGTATTCGGCAACAGTACGAAGGACACCCTCCTAGCAGATGACGTCCTCGCATTGTCAGCTTGCCTGCAGCAAAATGCGACGTCTTTATGCTGGCCAGCAGAGGTGAAGCACGTGATAACCGCACGAAGTCGAACATGGTGTGTTCGAAAATGTCAAGAAAAGGACTACAATGTCATCAATGTAGCACAACCAAGTATTTGCACTTGTAGCCATGAAGGATTTCACTAATCATCCGTTCAAACATATAACCGGGGTGTTGCACAACGCAAGCAGCGTGACGCCACACTTATGCAGTCCAATCAGGAGTGACGACAGCAATCTGCGGACAGCCAGTGTGGACCATCAAAACTTCCCAATAACCATAACAGAAATCTGAAGATGACAAACACAGGTGATGCGCGTAAGTCTGTTGTCCGGTGTCCACTACGTGTCTTCACAGCAAAAGAAAAAAAAACGGACCTGAAGACCTTGCGAAGGCACGTGTGCAGTGGTCATGGTGGCTGGCAAGGCATGAGTTGGCATCGCAGCTCAGTTACATTATACAGGCTGTTGAGGGGGCCAAGTAGCAACGGAGTGCACGTAAGTAGCCCAGCGATAAGTGGCTGTTCATGCTTCATCTCATTAAATTCTGATTGAGAAGCTGCTATTCCAAAAATGGCAAAAAAGCATTGCAAGGGAAGACCTTAAAATTGACAAGTCAATATCAAAAGAAGTGTGCAGCAGGTATTTTCTTCAAAGCGATTATGTTGAAGGCTGCCATATAATACAACTGTTGTGGTGCCATGCCGACAGTCTTTGAAGAATATGCTTCTTGCCTGGCGCCTATCTCAACAGAAGCCTCGCAAGGCAGCAACAGCTAGGAACCCACCATTGCGTTCTCAACCTAATAAACGAAAAGCCAAAGCAGGAGAGTCATTGTATGACATTTAAAGCACACAAGACTACACTAATGAGTGCACTAGAAGTGTTTCCGCACATGCCACAAGCAGTCAGTGAGTCGGCAATGAGTTAGTTGTTGTTTCATTCTTAGCAAAACTGCATGCTCAAATTTCATGCTACCTCTCACACTGCACAACATTGTTCAGCAAGTAGCAATAAAAAATGTGACCACCTTCAGTGCGGACAATAATTATGGCTTGATGCAGAATATCGTTGGGGGTTCCCACAAAGAAGAAAAAAAGGCAGCTCTCCTTTTGCATTAGATTCTAAGCCATGAAATGAGCACCGAAGCTACCCTGAAGATATCATAGACTATATCATTTGGCACTTAGCATCGCCCATGCTGCTGATTGTCATCAATTTTGAGCAGCAAGCAAAACAACATCACTAGAAGCTGATGAGGCTGCAATAAAAATCGAGCGGTCATAAGACCAAAAGGCGAACACGTTTATTGAATTAAAAGACAGACGGAACAACAGTGCATCCTGAATCGAGCATTATGTGCTGATATTCAAGATGTAAAAACAGCACAACAGACAAGGACTGATGAAAATAACAGACACAAACAGCGCTCTTTTTACATTCATTATATCCTACCAACACACCCAAGTTTCCACTCTACTCATCTTTAAGTTGGCATGACCATACAGAAAATATTTTGCTCGCTATATTTTACACATGTAGAAAAAGATGGAGTAATAAACGCGTGCAGGCAAGCACTGCAAAAGAAGGAGAAGTAGTTGGAGGAATGAAAGGCAGTCGGTCCGGGTCCTTCGTGGATCGCTAGTTTTCTTTACATTTTGGTGCCGAAAATCCCCGTGCAGACACATTTCTCTGATCGCACGACTCGAAGAGACCTTCTACACGTCTGTGTCCCGCTTCGAGCGCCAAGGACTGACCACGAATCATTTGTGATCAGCGCGGACCCCAGACCTCGACATATGATAGGCTGGATTGCCTCAAGACCAAGCGCTCAGCTCGACGAGCACAGAATATGAAGCTTCTACAGGAAGCGCGGTCTCTACTGACGGATCCTGCTGTGGACGAGGCCAAGCTGACAGGTGTTTATGACCATCTATTGGGTACCAACAGCGAAGCTTAATGATGCACTCGAAGAGCACCTCGCCGACGATGAGCTCGAAGCAGACTATCTAACTGTATCAGAGTACGACGACCAAGCCATCAGCATACTTGCAGAGGTTCGCTGCAATATCACTGTTTTCGGGATGCGCGGAGAGTACAGCGGCGGCTGCTCCTCAGAATGCAACCCCGACAGCTCCTGATGCTCTGACCAGAATTCGCCCAAAGCTGGTGAACCCTAACTTGCCAACATTTAGAGGCGATATTCCCGAGTGGTCAGCTTTCTGGGAGCAGTTTGAGCACACTGTTCGTATTAAAAACGCCTTATCGCCGACCAAGTTGTTCTACCTACAACATTACCTTGCGGGTGAAGCGGCAGCGGCGATTTCTGAGTTCCCCACTTCCAAAGCCTGTAACACAGACGCCGTGGATCTGCTCAAACAACAGTTCGGAGTTTGGAGAAGAATAGTACACCAGCGCTTCGCCATCTCTCTCATGTAAAATCAGGAAGCAACGTCCGAGGCCTCAGGCAACTTTATGATGCGGCGCAGCTGAACATTCTACAAGAGTTTTGCCATACGAGGTCGTTCTGTAATATACACATGCAAAGTGAAGCCAGGCTTTAGGACAACATGGGTCTGACACGAATGCCTCAGATCCGGCACTGGCAGCTTCAACGTCAGAATCGGAGTTACAAGAGCTGCTCATGTTCATACGCATCGAATTGGAAAGCTGGGAGCAGTATAAGCCATTCTCACAATGACCTGGCGATGACCACATCCTCAGTCATCAGAGAGCTCGAGGCAGCAGCATCGCTTCTGTACTGCACAGTGCATCATACACCTGGAGCGAGTGTTTCTTCTGTCGATCGAAGGAGCACGCAACACGAGCCTGCGACGCCAATCTTTCTCTTCTTGCTAAGAAAGAGAAGCTAGCTAAAGACAACCACTGCTATTGATGTGTATTGCGTGGTCACCAGGCACGGTCTTGCTAAGTCAGACTCTTCTGTTCAAGTTGTAACGGAAGGCATGCATCAGGTATCTGCGACCCTCACTACAGGAAGAACATGACAGCTGTAGTGAACAAAACAGACGACGACGAAGCAGCCAAGAAAGCAAGCCACATCGTTGGTGGTAGCCACGCGACTCGAACTTGCGCTTGCTTGGATTTTGGACCCTCGACGTTCCTCCACGTTCCTCGTCGTTCCTTCACGTTTGTACGTGATAAACCACGTGACATTTGGTGGAGGTACGTGGATTCTCCGTACGAACCAAGAACTTCGCTCCCGCAAGCTCACCCCTGTCCGTGACACCAACATGGCCAACGAGACCCCTCCTCAGGCTGGACCTTCGGCTGTCCACGTCACCTGCGGCGCCGTGTATCCCCAGCGAGATCCACCCATCTTCTCCGGCTCAGGTGAATCGGACGTGGAAGATTGGTTGTTGAGGTACGAAAGAGTCGGCGCCAGTAACAAATGGGACGACCAAATGAAGCTTGGCTACGTCCCGTTTTATCTCGCGGACATCGCGCAGCTGTGGTATCACAACCACGAGACTGCAATTCCAACTTGGGCAGCATTCAAGACTGCTGTTACAGACGTGTTTGGGCGGCCTACGGTTCGCAAGCTTCACGCCGAGCAGCGCTTGCGTCAACGTGCGCAGCAACCGGGCGAGAACTACACGAGCTACATCGAGGATGTCCTGAATCTGTGTGACCGCGTGAACTCCTCCATGACCGAGGAGGACAAAATCAGGCACATCCTGAAGGGCATCGAGGACGGCGCCTTTCAGATGCTGCTCGCGAGAAACCCTACCACGATCGCGGCACTCGTCTCACTCTGTGAGAGCTTCGACGAGTTGCGTAGCCAGCGCGCGATCACCCGTCAAGCCCCCACGACGCCCGACACGCTCTCAAGCTTGCAGCTAGCTGCCCGTCCTGCCGATCAGCAGCCGCTTTTGTCCACGATCAAGGACTTCATCCGCGAGGAGGCAGCGCGCCAGCAATCATTACTGCCGCTCACGCACGAGCCTGCGCAGGCTTTGGCTCCGGACCTACAACACGCCATTCGAACCCAAGTTGCGGAGGCCCTCCCACCGATTCTGCAACAAGCACCCGTCACTGCACCGCTTACCTACGCCGCCGTCGCTGCTCGCCCGCAGCAGCCTACGCCATATTTTCGACCTGCCATGCACCCCATCCCTTGCCGACGACCGTGAACGCCGCGTCGCATACCTTCGCGAGACCTTCGACTCCATTTTACCGCCGCTCAGACGCTTGGAGAACGACAGACAATAGGCCCATCTGCTTCGCCTGTGGTATCGTTGGACACGTCGCCCGCTACTGTCGCCAATGTCCTCCATTTGACACCGCTAGCAGGCCTGTTGCGTCGTCGTCAAGGGCGCCACCAAGGTACACCCTTGACGATCAACGACCCAACGCCAACCACCGATCACCATCCCCTCGACGACGCTCCCTGTCACCAATGCGTCGCCGACCTACTACGGAAGAGGGAAACTGATCGCTGCAGTTCAGGAGGCAAGAGCTGCATGCGAGTCGAACTGCTCAAGGCCTCCATCTTTTTCGCCGCAAAACGTTATCGACGTCAGTGTTGAAGGGACGGCCGCACAAGCGCTTATTGACAGAGGAGCCGCCGTTTCCGTAATCTGCGAAAACCTATGCCGCAAGTTAAAAAAGGTGACCACGTCGCTCTCGGGACTAATACTCCGCACGGCCAGCTCACAGTACATAGCACCTTTTGCTGTGTGCACCGCGCGTGTCATTATACAAGGCGAACTGTACGTCATCGAGTTTTTCGTGCTAGCGTCATGCTGCCACGACGTTATTCTCGGCTGGGACTTCCTTTCGCGTCATCGTGCCCTCATAGACTGCTCCCGTGCAGAAGTCGCCCTTACGCCGCTGCAAACTGCTCTTTCGGTGGATCCCCTTCCCGACGCTTACAAACTTGTCGTTGCTGCGGACACAGATATAGCCCCGAAAACGTCCACCCTGGTAGCCCTGACCTGTAAAGCCGCTCCAGACGGAACTGTTCTGTTCGTCCCGTCCGAGGTATTTCTCCGCCGCCGCGGCTTGCGACTACCGTTCGCCGTACTCGCCGTTGAATCGGGTGCTACAATTATGCTGGTTGCGAACTCACTGACATCCTCAGTTCCATTACTTCTCGGGGAATGTTTGGGCAACATACAAGACGTTCACCTGCTGCGTTCTCTGGAGTTTGCTGCAAACCAACCCGACCTCTAGCTGAATGCCATGACACCACCTGTTGCCACTTCTTCCGCTCCAGACATTTACCCTTCCGTTGCCGCTGATCTATCGCCGACACATCGACGCGAACTCTTAGCCCTTCTTCGAGAGTTCTGCTCTTCCTTTGATTGCGCTCAACCATCTTTGGGGCGTACAACGAGCATCACGCACCACATTGACACCGGTGGTAATGCTCCCTTACGCCAACGACCATATCGAGTTTCAGCGGAAGAGCGGCGTATTATCAACGAACAAGTCGACGATATGCTCAAGCGCGGTGTCATCCAGCCGTTCGGAGACCCTGGTCGTCCCCTGTTGTGCTTGTGCGCAAAAAGGATGGATCAATTAGATTCTGTGTCGACTACCGCCGCCTCAATAAAATAACTCGGAAGGATGTATACCCGTTGCCACGCATCGACGATGCTCTCGATTGCTTGCAAGGAGCAGAATATTTCTCGTCGTTGGATTTACGCTCGGGTTATTGGCAAGTTTTGATGGCCGACCCTGACCGATCGAAGACTGCATTCGTCACTCCTGACGGGCTGTATGAGTTTAACGTCATACCGTTCGGACTCTGCAACGCCCCAGCTACCTTCGAACGGATGATGGACAACATCCTTCGCGGCTACAAGTGGAATACCTGCCCCTGCTACCTTGACGACATCGTCGTTTTTTCTCGCGATTTTCCGACTCACCTTACTCGCCTTCGTGCAATTCTCACGTGTCTCACCTTTGCTGGCCTTCAACTTAACATCAAGAAGTGCCATTTTGCGGCGCGCCAGCTCACAATACTAGGCCGCGTCGTCTGCAACGAAGGCGATCTTCCGGACCCCGCGAAACTCCGCGCCGTGGCCGAATATCCGAAGCCCAACTCTATGAAGACGCTTCGAAGTTTTATTGGGCTGTGCTCGTATTTTCGTCGATTTGTGCGCGACTTCGCTTCTCTCATCGCGCCTCTTACCAATCTATTGACAGCCTCCAGCGGCCTGTCTGCTTGGTCACAGGAGTGTGACGAGTCTTTTATGACGCTACGGCGCTTATTAACGTCGCCTCCGATACTTCGTCACTTTGGTCCTAATGCGCCTACGGAGATCCATACCGACGCCAGCGGGGTCGGTCTTGGTGCAGTACTGGCTCAACGAAAACAAGGATATGAAGAATATGTCGTTGCTTACGCGAGTCACACCCTCAAGAAAGCCGAGTGTAATTATTCTCTCACAGAGAAAGAGTGCCTCGCCATTATCTGGGCTTTGGCCAAGTTCTGCCCGTACCTTTATGGCCGCCCTTTCGAAGTAGTGACGAACCACCATGCCCTATGTTTGCTGTCATCGCTGAAGGATCCGTCGGGACGCCTCGGTCGTTAGGCGCTTCGCCTACAGGAATACGACATTCGTGTTGTGTACCGATCCGGCCGCAAACACTCGGACGCTGATGCCCTATCCCGCTCGCCGCTACCGGCTGACACAGCTTTGTCGTCAGCTTCTTCAGCTGTCTTGACGCCAATTGACTTCGCAGACATGCCGTTGGAGCAACGCAAGGACGCGTGGATTTCCCATCTTCTCGACTTTCTGACTGACCCATTAGCACATCCAGCCTCAAGAACTATCCGTCGTCAAGCCACGCATTTCACTATTCGAGACGACCTCCCCTATCGGCGGAATTACGCGTCTGATGGTCGGAGGTGGCTGCTAGTGATACCACGCCACATGCGCACGGAAATCTGTACTGCTTTCCACAACGACCCGCAATGTGCTCACGCCTGCGCTCTCAAGACCTACAACCGCCTGCGTCAGCGATACTACTGGCGCGGCATGTATACTTTTGTGCGCAAGTACGTACGTGCTTGCACTGCTTGTCAGCGCCGTAAAGCTCCACCTGAACGCCCAGCCGGTGCACTTCAGCCTCTGCCTTGTCCGGCGCGTCCATTGGATCACGTCGTTATCGACTTATACGGACCGCTTCCCTCGACTTCTTCTGGAAATAGGTGGATAATTGTCGGCGTAGACCACCTCTCACGTTACGCGGAAACTGCAGCCCTGCCCACAGCAACAGCAAGAGAAGTTGCGTTTTTCATCTTACGCAACTTTGTCCTTCGCCATGGTGCTCCCCGTGAACTTTTGAGCGACAGAGGGCGTGTTTTTCTGTCTGACGCTATTCAAGCATTGCTCGCTCAGTGCAACATCATTCATCGCATGACGACCGCATATCACCCGCAAACGAATGGCCTCACTGAACGATTTAATCGCACTCTCGGCGATATGCTGACAATGTACACCGCATAAGACCAGACCAATTGGGACACCGTCCTTCCGTTTGTCACGTACGCGTACAACACCGCTACGCATGCGACCACAGGTTTTTCGCCTTTCTTTCTCTTGTACGGACGCGATCCATCATGCACGCTTGACACTATGCTTCCCTACACGCCTGACTCACCTGAGTACACTGCAATTTCTGACGTTGCCAGGTACGCCGAATATTGCCGACGATTGGCCCGTTCGCTGACAACCGAGGACCAAGGCCGTCAGAAGCTAAGGCACGACACCGAATGACCTCTCCCTACTTTTACGACAGGTGCCCTGGTTTGGCTTTGGATCCCACCGAACACTCCTGGCCTTTCGTCGAAATTACTTGCCCGATATCACAGGCCCTACCGCATTCTCACTCGTACGTCCCCAGTCAATTATGAGGTTGAGCCTTTGACACCGTCCCAAGACTTACGTCGTCGTGGTAGGGAAATCGTCCACGTGAGCCGCCTCAAGCCCTATTATGACCCCGCCATACTGACAACGCCTTAAGTCGCCAGGATGGCTACGCTATTCACCGGGGGCAAATGTAGTGAACAATACAAACGACGACGAAGCAGCCAAGAAAGCAAGCCACATCGTTGGTGGTAGCCACGCGACCCGAGCTTGCGCTTGCTTGGATTTCGGACCCTCGACGTTCCTCGTCGTTCCTTCCCGTTTGTACGTGAATAAACCACGTGGCACAGTGAACACTTCTTGACCAGTGGATGCTTCTGGTAGTGCAGCCGGAATGGTCTCATCACATATGATTACGCTGTCCAACAGATTCTTCAAACGGTTGCGAGAGAAATTACAGCAAAGTGTACCGGCAGACCTTTTGCTCCTTTGTCATAAAAAACGACAGATCACGATACGTCCAAGGGATACTCGATGGAGGCAGTCAGCAATCGTTCGTCACGGAAGATCTCGCGGTGAATCTGAATTTGCGGCTACTGGGAGACACACGGGTTGCATTCAAACGTTTGGCAGCGCATCACTAACTTCTGCGGAAAAACGAAAAGTTGCTCAAGTTCCCCTGCGCAGCCAGTGCTCTACCGACATCCACATCGTTCAGGCAATCGTCGCCCCAGTTATATGTCACGACGTTCCTTCGCTGACAGCTGATAGCCACTTCATGCAGAAATTGCATATCGAGGGCAAAATTATTGCTGACGAAAAGAATTTTCTTGATCAGCTTGTTGATTGGAGCTGACCACCTTTGCAAAATTACTACTGGAGATGTAATAAGGAGCACAGAAATTCCAGAATCGGTCACAATCAACACACCGTTTGGATGGTCGCTGCAAGGACCCAGTCGTCAAGGTGACTGCAACACTAACCTCGTGGTCTGTGTTATGCGAGTTGAAACGATCAGCGACAATCACACTCTAACAGATTCCCCGGTGGTTTCAGCAACTTGAAGCAGCAGGCATCACAGATTTTGGCGAATCACCCTTGCACAAGTTCACTGCACGCTTCCAAGGAACTATTAGCAAGAAAAACGACAGATACACTGTTGCGTTGCCTTGGAAGGAAGATGAGAAACCGCTACTTAGAAGCAACTGGGAAACTGTGTTCTCACGTCTACAAAGACTAACACGGAGGTTATCTATGAAGGAAGGATTGTTGCAGCGATATGACAGTCATCTGGCAATATCTGGAGTTAGGTCACGCTGAAGCGGTGCCTAAGGATATTCCTATGGATCAAGATCGAGTGATTTCCGCACCATTGAGAGACTCAACGACAGCATCGAGATTCCCAGGGCATTCAGAACGTCTTGAAGAGCTCTCAATTTGATGCGCCTTGTTGGGATGGCGGGAAGAGACTCTTGCGATCACTCAAGTGTGCACGCTCTTGTTGTACGACACAGGGTAGAAAGATGGCGCCAGGCCACAACCACTGTGCGAGCCGAGCCGGCCTGTGGCCGGAGCTGTAACGTGACACCGAAATGCACCCCCTGTGGTGAGCACGGGTGTGCTACTGTGCAGAGACCCCAGGAGGAAGGCAGAAGAGGGACGGCTGTGCAACTGGAGAGACGCTGTATTTTTTTCTCTCCAGCAATTTTCTTTACTTTATCTAAATAAATGTTGTTCTGTTAAAGTAACCGTTGTTCTTGCCAATCTTTCCCTAACGTCTCCCGAATCATCGTTTTACATCTAACAATTCAGAAGTGGGATAGCGTACGCCCAGAAGTCAACCATCGAGCCCAACCATGCCTGTCACTCGCAATGGAACATCTTCAACGGCTCCGACAAGCGGAGAAGATGGCGAATGGCGGAGCACCGACAGCGGGGAAGGCAGCGCAAGCCGAGGCGTGCCCGACAACGCATCGACCAGCGGCACCACTACGACACCCACACCAGCATTCGACACGGCCTGCACTTCTTCAAGCCACCGTACAAGCAGCAGTGAGAGAAGCCATCAACGGGATCGCAGCTCCAGTCGCAACAGGCAGTAGCCATGCCTGTAATAGGGGCGGGAGAGACATCGCGCCTGGTGCCTTGGTTTGACCCAACTTCGTCGACTCGTGGATTCGACGTGTGGACGACCTAGCGGAAGTCTGCCGTTGGACCGACAGAGTAACATCTTGCCACACGCTCGCAAAGTTGCACGGACCGGCGAAGATGTGGTACGACTCCCTCCTATCTGTTAACAAAACTTGGCCCGAGTGGAAGGTGGAGCTGAAACGTGCGTTCCCCACGACAGCCGGAATGCAGAGGCTTCACCGGGAAATGGAGGACCGAATCTACAAGCGAGGTGAGCCCATTGAGTGCTACTATTATGAAAAATTGGCAAAAGCACGTCGTTGCAACCTGAGCGATGAGGCTTGTATCGAATATTTGATCACTGGACTAAACAATCAGGACGTCATCCGAGCAGTCAGCACCCGCACGTACGACTCTCCGGAGGAGCTTCTGTGTTGCCTCAAGCGTCTCGAAGAGCGCGTGAGAGCCGTCGGCTCCCGGGACATAAAACATTCGAGGGCGAGCGAATTTCAGAATCTTGCGGGCCACGGCAACAAGGAAAACCGAGCCGCGGAAACGGCCTTGAACGAGAGTCAACAAAACCAACAAAACTCTGAACCGAGGAGGGAGACCGAACCGTCCGGACCGAGGAGGAAAACACCCCTTCCGAAAAAGGGCTGCGGTGTTTTAACTGCAACAAGTACGGTCATCTCTCTCTCAGCTGCCCGAGTCCGCAGCGGAGGGCGAGGTGCAACATTTGTAACCGAAATGGACACGAAGCCCAAAACTGCAGGGAAAGAGAAAGCGGGCCGAGCCTCTTTCAAAGCGTGATGGATCTTAACATCCGTGCAGCCCACGCGGTCAACGAAAAGTACTTCATGCTGACTAAAGTTAACGGGAGCGAACTGAGAGCGTACGTTGACCTCGGCAGTCAGTGTGTCACTATTCGGCGTTAGGTTGCAGATCGGATCGGGATCAAATACTTATTGATAGGGAAGGCGCTGACCATCGGCGGCTAGGGGTCAGGACGTGTGACGCCGCGTGGTGAGGCGAACGTTAACCTCACAGTCGATCAAGCAACAGCCGACGTCCCCGTGCTGATCGTGCCGAACGAGTCACAGGCGATTCCTGTCATCGTGGGACAGCCCTTCACCGAGCAACCTCACGTTACGATTGTGAGGCGACGGGACACTGTGCGGATCTTTGAGGAGGAGAAAAATGTAGATGAAGGTGACGACACACTACAGTCTATCGCAATTCCGGATCTTCCGAGGCGCCCGGTGTGCCTTTGGGCCAAAGATTCGACGGTGGTTCCACCGAACTACGTTGGATTTGTCGAGCTCTACGTTACGGGCAGCGAACCCAACGCGGATGTTTTTGCGGACGCCCAACTCAGATGCCAAGAGGGGTGCGAACATTGTATGCCACGTTGCGTCGTTAAAGTAGATGCAGCGAATGAGACGCATTCCTGTGAAGAACATTTCATACCAGGAACTCAACATAAAAGCCAACAAGCGGGCTGCGTGAGCACAGGTGTGCTATTTCGATGAAGAGCCGATTCAGGACGTGAAATCAAGCTGCAGTGCCACGCAAACATTTTCAACGACGAGCGCGAATGTCCAAACGGGCCCAAGCGTCACACCGGAGCACCGTGAAAAACTCGACCGGCTCATCGAGGAGTATCGCGACTGTTTTGCTGACAGCATCGCAGAAATTGGCCGCACCAATGCAGCGGAAATGAAGATCGAAACTACAGCCCAAGAACCTGTAAGTTATTGCCCATATCGGCTTTCCTTTGCGGATAAAGGGCATGCGAAGGTGATCACCGATCGCGGAACTGCCTTCACGAGCCAAATTCAAGGCAACGCGTGACGCCTTCAGCATCAAGCACATGAAAAACGCCACTGCGACGCCACGAGCTAATGGTCAAGTCGAGCGATACAATTGCATGATTACCCCAGCGGTCGCGAGCTTGACGAAGAACACGGACGGCAAAGACTGGGACAGGACTTTACCTCACGTGCAGTGGGGATCAACAACACGCTTCATCAAGCTACGAAGACCACTCCATTTGGAATGCTGTTCAACTATAAGCCACGAAACATCAACACCGACTGCGTGGATGACGCTCTTGCCGAGGAATTCGACCGTCAGGTAGAGGCCAAGCGAACATCTGCGGCCGAGAGCATTCGCGAAGACCAACGAAAACAGCAGGCAAGATACAACAAGAAACGTTAAGAAGCGCCGACTTACGAACCGGGAGATGTCGTTTTGGTTGAGCGAGAGCCTACAGCGTGTGGTGAATCAAGAAAACTCGAGGAGAAGTACAGAGGACCGTACGTCATCACGGAAAAACTACCCAACGAGTGATATCGCATTGGGAAGCTGCTCAGTGTACGGCGCGGGAGGCGAGCATACAGCAGCATCGCTCCTGTGGACAAGCTGAAACTGTGGGGCCAGGACGAGATAGACACGGGTACTTCAGACAGCGATTCCAACCGGGACGGTCGGTAATTGCAGGACGGCCGAGTGTGCGCACTCTTGCTGTGCGAGACAGGGTAGAAAGATGGCGCCAGGCCACGACCACTGTGCAAGCCGAGCCGGCCCGTGGCCGGAGCTGTAACGTGACACCGAAGTGAACCCCCTGTGGTGAGCACGGGTGGGCGACTGTGCACGGACCCCAGGGGGAAGGCAGAAGAGGGACGGCTGTGCAACTGGAGAGACGCCGTATTCTTGTCTCTCCAGCAGTTTTCTTTACTTTATCGAAATAAATGTTTCGGTTAAAGTAACCGTTGTTCTTGCCAGTATTTCCCTACCGTCTCCCGAAACATCGTTTTACATCTAACACAAGTCATCATTACGCAAGGTGCTGCGAAAGTGCAAACACGAAAGTGAACAAACTGAGATTGTACTGTTGGCGAAAGATGCTGTTTTTAATTCAAGACCACTGACCTGCACGTATACAGACACTAAACGTTCATCACTGGCTTCTCCACGGCGAACCAACGACTACAAAGCTCGAAGTCCTGAGGCTACTCGACGTGACAGCAAGAAGCTGAGATACTGTCAGAAGCTGGTAGACCACCAGTGGATCCGGTGGAAGAAGGAGCAGCTATTACAAGCACTTCAGCTTTGCCCAGCATATCCTAGTAGCAGTCTGGTCAAGGCGATTTGGTGATCAAGGAGCTTCGCATTTTGACAGGTGGTCCTTAGGGCGAATCATAGACGTTTACCCTGGTCAAGATGGCATATTTCGAGCACGCCGAGTGAAAGCCCAAGAAAGCAAGTCTTTAAGAATACCTGCACACAAATCATATAAGCTCGAGTTATGCAGCTCTACTGGGGGGCGGGATTATGTAGAAAAAGATGAAGTAATGAATGCGTGCAGGTGAGCACTGCAAAAGAAGGAGAGGATGTTGGAACAATGAACGGCTATCGGTCTGGTTCCTTCGTGAATCGATAGTTTTCTTTACAAGACGTCAACTCAATGGGAAGGTTCTCCTTGCCTGGGTCAAAGAATTCATAGCAGCAGCGGAGTCGAGTGGATTTATAGTAGTGCATATAGTGACCAACAAGTACTTTGCAAACAAAACGGCATTTCAGCTGCAAAGTTGTTGATTCTCCACAACTGTGAGCCAGCCATGGGACGACAGAGTCAGTTTTTACAGCGAAAGCTGTTATGAGATCATTTCAACGGCCGTTTTTGGTGGCGTAGTTGTCCGCCGCCGCCGCCGCCGCCGCCGGTGTCCGTAACCACTATCGCTCGAAATAAGCAAAAAAATTTCCAGGATGGAACGGGGTTCGAACCTGGGCCCTCTGCGTGGGAGCCCAGTGTTGCACCTCAGAGCCATGCCGGTGCTTGGAACTTCCTTGCAAGACGACGCTATACAGGCCTCATGTCCAGAAGGAACCACATTAACATATGTAATTTAGTGTGGTAGAAGAGTGAAATAACCACGCACCACACAACGCGAATTCTGTAACCAGGCGTCACACAATGCGGATTGCGCAACCAGTGGGCTGTTGGATGCTCCCAACCCACTACAAGGGGCTTTGCAATAATTCTTCATCGTCATCAGGCACAACGCCAACAAAGTGCGCATGATGCCTTACATGTTTTTAGCGGGTACCACGGCTCTCCGTTGAATGACCAAAAATGGCATAGTGGCTGCTGCCCTACTTCACAGAAATTATGATTTATAGCGTAGTGGGTTCCTCGCAAGTGCACTTGCATTGGTTGCCAAGGAAGCTCATGAGCCCATCATCCATTTCCTTAGGGTCTCAACAAAGTTCTTCCCCCCTCTCTCTGTCTCTCTTTCTCACGTCAATGTATGTTATATTGCATGGTGGGAGAGTTAAATAGCGACCGAGCGTCAGACAATGCGAATTACGTAACTGGTGAGCCGTTTAAAGCTTGCAACCCATTACAAAGGGCTGAGCCACAATTCTTCATCATTATCAGTCGTCACGTAAACAAAGTGCACATAATGCTTTACATATGTGTAGCTGGAACCTCGCTTCTGCGCACAATGAAGAATAATGGCGTTGTAGGTGCTTCCCAATTTCACAAATATTGTGATTTATGGCGTAGTGGGTACCTTGCTAGTGTACTTGTATTAGTAGCCCCAAGAGAGTTTACAACGGGCTCTGGAAATGCCGCTCTTCCAGCTTTCGCTGTGACTGCGCTGCGCTTTCCGCGCAGGCCTGGTATTTTTTTTAGTTTTGACCTTTGACACATTCTAAGGTCCAGAAGGACAAAACAGCAGAATTTACTAGAAATTTTGATGCTGAAGCAGGTCTATCTGTCAAATCTGGAGAAGATGAATTTGCTTCGAGCCACACAAGCATTCTCACCACAAGTGAATGCAACATCTGCAAGCTAGCTCCCATAGCAACTCAGCTGCATGCACCTTCGAGGAAGCAGGCTATACAACTGGCTTTATGAAGAAAATAAAACTGTTAAACATTTACGATAACTTGGAGCGGGTGTGACTGCTAGATACCTATTTTACAACAGCAAGGTTGCTCAGGCTGAAAATCGAGCTGTTTCATGAAGAACATCCAAGAGTGTTTGCTTATTTTATGAGAGGATGGCTTCTTGGACGAAGCATTTCATGTTTTATTACGCACTGTCATATTTATGGCGCAGATGACGCAGTACATGCTAAGCAGGGGTGTCGATATGTGTTGACAAGAAAATTGAATAGCAATTCAAGTGAGGCCGTCTTCGGGGGACTGAGCTGCATGTATGAAGGCAATGACGCACCTCATGCCAGTGGTGTAACAGCCCATGACCACACTGTCAAGAAAAGCAGACCTTTGGTGCAGTTCCACACGTCCGATGTCAAGAATACCGAATAGCAAAGTGGATGCACTTAGGAGGTACTTGATTAACTGAATTGCTCAAAGGAACAGCAATGCATTGTCTCGCCATCACGAACATACTATGACTTGCACTACATTAGCGATTATCTCGTGAAGCTCATCAGCAAGTATGGGTGTGTTGCCTGGCTGCTTTCAACTACCATAAAAAATAACGTTTTGTTTGAATTTGTGAAATACTAAGACGGGAGTGGCGTTCAGTACCTGAACCCTAGAATTCTGGCTTCGTGCACTCCTAAACAATATTGCAAGTTTTTCGCGTCATAGTGTTGAGATGCACGTGATGCAGCAAATGCGATGTCGGTGTCAGCAGTGCTGTCCATTAGGTAAAAAAATCTCAATGGATGCAAAGAATAAACATGAGGGGTTGAACAGCTATCGAACCCAAGCGTTCTGTGTGGCAGTAATGTATTTCACAACAGAGCCACGCCAGTGCTTGAAACTGCTTTGGAAAAAGAGCAAACAAAATTGTCATCTTCGGTGAGGAGTCAGAATGACAGATGTAATATTGCGTGGTAGAAGCATAGAACTGTTGCAGGCATCACACTATGTCAACTGTGTAACCAGTGGGTAGTTTATATGTGCCAGTCCATTACACAGCACACAGCTATAATTCATCATCATCAACAACAGCCACAGCATCAAAAAATGCAGCTATGTAGGAGTGCATTTTGCTTTACAGACACGTAGTAAGTACTCCGCAGCTGTAATTGCAGTTGGCACCCTAGGAGAGTTAAAACGGCTTGTATTCCACAATGTGCACAGACGTTTTATCCTTCACAGCATGGTTCAGGTGTCCACTGAAAAAGGAAGCGTGACAAGCCAATGAGAAGGCAATGTGAGTGGGGCCTGCTCATGCTATCGTACTGCACACTAAAAGTTGAAGTCTAAGCATTCTCCAAGTGTTTTGTAGCAAGGCTGTATATAAGTCAGCCACCTGCAACTTTACGAACACTTGCATACTGAACAGAAAATTATCATCAACTGGCCTTACATTCAAACTTTAAATCAAATGGCTGTGGCTTCCCAGACTGAGTGCAAATGGCAGCTGTCGCACCAGGCAAATTGGTTGACATGACTGCAACTCTGAGAGTAATAAGAAATATGAACTTATTGTAACTCCGCGAACAGTTACCTAGTCAACAGAATGCCCCTAGCAGGTATGTGCCACAGAAATCGGGCAAACCGCACTACTCACTACTGGTCCACTACAAATACTACAAATAAACAGAAAAAAGCAAATAAATACACTAGCAAACAAATAACCGCGTACAAAAATGAACATACATAAATAACCTGCACACTGCACTTCTTGCTGACACGAATTGAGGTGGAATTGCTTTAAAGGAGCATATTCTGAATTTAAAAGAATTAATAAATGTATAAATGAATAAATGTAATAAATCAATCAGTACGCTACACAGCTTCGCTGGTCATCCACTTTCACAGAGTGGAATAGCTCAGGATATTTTTTAGAAAGCTGCGCAACATCTTCTTCATGCAAACACGCACATCGTGCTGGATTTAATCGTTATGCCTACTTGCAAGGTTCTCCTATTCTCATTTGCTCAGAACACCTCAACAACTGCCAAGGGCAGGTGATCGGCACGAAGGATTGTTGACAAGTTCCTTCGGCTACTTTTGGTCATCCACACAACATCTACCACCGACAAGAGCGACGAATCATCGTCGTATTCATCCAATTCGATGGGAAAGTATCTTAGCCTACTGCGACACGGTGTGTCCTCCTTTGGAAAAGAGGCTTACTGTTTCAATTGCTGCGCACTACTGGCAAGGAAGAGACTACGAACACTGAGCTAATGGTAAATTAAGCATTTTTCTTGTCTACGTCTGCTTAGAACATTTTGCTACAGGCACTAGCTTTGGTGAAGGCAGTGACGTGTTTAACGAGATGGTGGTGGGACATTCCAGCAGGACTTTCAAAATCTGTTTTTTTTTTCATCTTTATTGAATGTAACTTGAGTGGTCGTTGGACTCGGTCTACGAAGATATATAGCACGACCAATTGTGCAGTAATCATATAATTATTTCTGTAGCAATAACAACTGCTCTCAAGTACATCATAATTTATTGTAACACTTCCATTTGCTTTAAATTTGGTCTACTGAACCTTGGCATTGAACTATGTAAATTTCACGGATTTATGAAACGTCGATCATAATGCTCATCTCAATGAGTTAGACTACAAGCACGATAATGGCTTGTATGCAACCTCCACTTCAGGGCACATGCACGCAACCACACAAATCGAAAACTTAGCACCGCGCTCCTAAATATTTCGCGGTTTCCATTTCTTGAACACACTTCACAGCACTGGACAGAATTGCTCAGATGTGACACGGTGCGCAGAAGTTTCACCACAGCGCATACTATCGAGCACAACAATACTTGCACGACGTCATTGCGCATTACGAATGACAATGACGGAGCAATAAAACTTGGCCACCCTGATCGTATTATCTTTGCTGAAGATTCGGCTCGACTACTATTTGCCGCGACGAACGGCACACACACAACACGCCCGACGCGAACACTTGTTCCCGGGATTGAGCACTTTTCACTTCGGCGCGCACTGAACGCATATCTTGCTTAGCACGGTGCATGATTACGTGATTGAAATCCTCTAAATTCTTTGCGATTACACTTGAAAGACGGACGGTACGAAGAAACACACGAAACGACGACACTCGCATCACCACAACACACTTTCTACACTGCGGCCGTTTCTTCGTTCCGTTGACGATCGCACGCACTTACGGGGCCAGGACGTGCACATGGGCTGGCTACTTTCGATGAACATCTCCGCGGGAGTTGTATAGCGCTTATGATGATCACAACGACAAAATCAGCAGTTTTTTCCATCGCTGCAGCGATAGGCCTCGCGCCTGCTTCGAGCAAGCGCCATGTTTGCTGTGAAGGCGGCCGCGGGGCCGCCTTCGAGCAGCCAATGAGAGACGAGCCTGGCAAGCCGGCAGGACGGCTGCAAAAAGTTAGAACCGCTCTTCGTGACGTCACAGGAGCCCTCCGTTGCGGGCGGCAGGTGTCACACCACGTCCGGAGCGGTTGTGCGGATAGCGCGTGTATAGTCCCTAAACGGGAGAGGGCGGAGCGGGAGACTCGGTGCTGGCACGCCAGAATACGCTAGGGGAACTCAAGCTGTCTGTGTATAATAATAATAATAATATCTGGGGTTTAACGTCCCAAAACCACGCTATGATTATGAGAGACGCCGTAGTGGAGGGCTCCGGAAATTTCGACCACCTGGGGTTCTTTAACGTGCACCTAAATCTAAGTACACGGGCCTCAGACATTTTCGCCTCCATCGAAAATGCAGCCGCCGCGGCCGGGATTCGATCCCGCGACCTTCGGGTCAGCAGCCGAGCGCCATAACCACTAGACCAATGAGTATAATAATCGTGAAGGCTGTTTCAGAAACGTTTCTCTCCAGCTAATAATCGTTTGTGCAATCTCAAAGACGAAATGAAACGAGCCCGCTATAAAGACACACACAAAGCGGAGACGAAACGCGTAGCTTTCGTCTGTCTTTTGCAGGCGTCTTTGAAGTGCCACATATGCGTCAGCGAAGACCAACTAGGTCAAGAAGTAGTTCTGGTTGTGGGTCGACAACTATAAGCGAAACTGTTCTCATAACGCCTGCTCGCACAGTACACAGAAAATTCTTAATTTTTCTGCTAGTTTGTATTAACCGCGCCTTTTTTTCGTCTTTCTGTTTCCTTGCTTTAAATGTCATATTTCCAATGTCGTATTTTATGCTCTTTTTACGTTCTGCAAACGCATGGACACGTAGCATTTGGCTGTACCGTCAGAATAATGTCATCGTCTGATGCCATTCGCTCGGCAGAAACAAAAAAAAATGCCAGGCCTGCGTGGAAAGCGCAGCGCAGTCACAGCGAAAGCTGGAAGAGCGGCATTTCCAGAGCCCGTTGTAAACTCTCTTGGGGTTACTAATACAAGTACACTAGCAAGGTACCCACTAGGCCATAAATCACAATATTTGTGAAATTGGGAAGCACTTACAACGCCATTATTGTCATTGTGCGCAGAAGCGAGGTTCCAGCTACACATATGTAAGGCATTATGTGCACTTTGTTTACGTGACGACTGATGATGATGAAGAATTGTGGCTCAGTCCTTTGTAATGGGTTGGAAGCTTTAAACGGCTCACCAGTTACGTAATTCGCATTGTGTGACACCCGGTCGCTATTTAACTCTCCCACCATGCAATATAACATACATTGACGTGAGAAAGAGAGACAGAGAGAGGGGGGAAGAACTTTGTTGAGACCCTGAGGAAATGTATGATGGGCTCATGAGCTTCCTTGGTAACCAATGCAAGTGCACTTGCGAGGAACCCACTACGCTATAAATCATAATTTCTGTGAAGTAGGGCAGCAGCCACTATTTCATTTTTGGTCATTCAACGGAGAGCCGTGGTACCCGCTAAAAACATGTAAGGCATCATGCGCACTTTGTTCGTGTTGTGCCTGATGACGATGAAGAATTATTGCAGAGCCCCTTGTAGTGGGTTGGAAGCATCCAACAGCCCACTGGTTGCGCAATTCGCATTGTGTGACGCCTGGTTACAGAATTCGCGTTGTGTAGTGCGCGGTTGTTATTTCACTCTTCTACCACACTAAATTACATAGGTTAATGGGGTTCCTTCTGGACATGAGGCCTGTATAGTGTCGTTTTGTAAGGAAGTTCCAAGCACCGGCATGGCTCTGAGGTACAACACTGGGCTCCCACGCAGAGGGCCCAGGTTCGAACACCGTTCCATCCTGGAAATTTTTTCTTATTTCGTTTTTTTTTCTTATTTCGAGCGATAGTGGTTACGGACACCAGCGGCGGCGGCGGACAACTACGCCACCAAAAACGGCCATTGAAATGACCTCATAACAGCTTTCGCTGTAAAAGCTATCGACTATGCCCAACGCTGGCTGTAAACGATTAAAGCAGCCGAGCTCGCAACAACTATTATACAAGTTCTCGGCTCATGCAGTCAGGTTCCTCTGCGCGTATATTAGGTTAAGTAGCTGTTCACACACGTGGGTTGCTTCAAGATCGAAGTGTTTGCGGCTTGACGTTTCATGGCTGATTTCACCCACTAACTCAGCATGCATGGCTAACAAGCATGATATAGCAACTCATGTTCCAGTAGCACAATATTGGGGATCTTCAATTTTCAGACTTCTGGCAGTTGGCTAGCAGCCAGAGCTAGCCAGAGGGTCATTCAGCTAGTTCCGGTCGAGACAGGAATCAGCATCTTGGTCCCGTGTGTGCGAAGTCCGAGACAACCCGAAGCTGCCGAATCTGCCCGAAAATTGCAAAATCGAACTCTGGGACAGCCAGCGTAAACGTAAACAAACGCTACCGCCGTGGCAGCAAGCGAAACTTTGCGCCGCGTGTGCGTTGGTTTTTTCTGCATTGCCCGCTTGGAAGTATGTGGCTAGGTTTGCTGAAGAACTGAAACAATATTCTCGAGCATATGCATTTGGGATACGATCACGTACGTTCGCAAGATCACGCGCCACTCACCCCATCCGCGAACAAAACAGTCAGCTGGCGCACAGCGCCACGGCGCCGTGCCTTACCTTATGGTCGTGCCAATGTACCTTATTTTCATCCCAGCGCGCAACTTTTTCAAAAACATAATATAATACGTGCGACAATTCTTTACGAATACCAACTTTTATATTCATTTTGTTTCGGCTCTGTCAATACCAAATCCTCCTTGAAACTTGGTGAAAATTAAGCGCAATGGACGGGACAGAAGAAAGAGCACACAGGACGAAGCGCTACTAACGTGTTAGGTTGACAACTTCGTCTTGTGTGCTCTTTCTTTTGTCCCGTCCATTGGGCTTAATTTTCACCAGGTATGCTCCCTCCCTAACTGGCCCTCACTTCGAATCTGCTAAAACCATCTTAAAACATACGTGACGACTCGAATGCAAAAACGTGACTCGCGCACTCGTAGCCAAGACAGGTTGTCTGTACCACACAGACGCACAAATTCTCGTATGCAGTCACTACGACGTAGCCTACCTTCGTTGTTAAATAAATTGGAAGGGGAAAGATTTATTCCAAATACCTTGAATCGCAAACAAATGAGAGAGTACTTTTGCAAATCGGAATGAACATATAAACGAAATCGTTATTACTTTTTCGCATTTTCTGTTGTAATATCTATTTCGCGCTCAGTGTTTCAATATACAAAGTATCATCATATTGTACATCATAGTCATGTTTATAGCAGTGCTTTTCTTAGTGTTGTAAATACCACTGTTACTGATGTATGACAACGTATTTTCACATTTCTTCTCACTAAATCTATTACATTTCAATGTTATTCTAATACCATGTGTTCTAGGAAAACAAGTGTTATTCAACATGTTGCACTTTTTTAGTTGGTTTAAAATTGTGTATTTGCATATATGCTAAACATGTGTATATATGCTGGCTTCAGTGTTACTGCTGCCATGTGAGGGCCTTCAGGCACATTCAAGTTGTACTGTGCAGCTTTTCGCCTGAAGGACCCCCAACAATGTCGTTGGGAAATAAAAGCATTTCTGATTATGATTCTGAAAACGATGCAAGGTGAGCTGCCGCGCCGCTAACGGCTTAACCAGCTCACGTCTGCTTAGTACAGATAGAATCACACTTGTCTAGAGCAGTCGAGTGGCCGGCTGCGGACTGCAAAAGCGCCGCTTACCGGCAGTCGCTGGGTTCGAGATATGTTGGATGCAAGCGCCAAAAGCCTGCATGCGTCATGACTGCTCGCGGCCATTTCTGTTATCGGCCTGTAGATTTTTGCACGAACGAGGGTGGGCGGGATCTGCGCTTATTGGCTGCCTGCTTTGTCGCGTGCAGCCGCAACCGTAGCTGACAAAAGAGCAAAAAATGAAACACGATTCCCCTAATAGATTCGTATGTTTTTGAAGGCGAAAGACTGGCAGCGTTTAAGCTATTCATTTTTAAAAAAGCACAGCAACTTGAGAAGACGCTTAACGCAACGTATAGAATACGTTGCTCATCCCTGATCTCATCCGCACTTAGAAAGTGGTCTGCTGCTGATGCGGCAATCAGTAGCTCTTACTCAGGCGACGTGGCCCTTTCAAGGCGACCACGGGCTCCGTCTTCAATGCGAGCTGTCCCACGGCACGCCTTTAAGACTCTGCTCACAGTTCCCATTGGGCGTCCTGTCACATCACAAATGGCTCTACGGGTCATTTTACGCCCCATTATTGCGATCGCTAGCCGCTCTTTCTTCGTTAGCCGCGGAGCCATCCCAAAAAAAAAAATTGTTTTACTTCGCGTCAGTCGTCGTTTGCGTCTATCACTTCATCTGCCAATTGGCACTGACGTCACCATTCACCGAGACGCCGATGAATCACTGCCATCTTTTATCTTGAATCATGTGTAGTTCTCAGAGCCAGTGTATGCATTCCGGTGCACATCCTCGCTTATCACGGGCAGCGGTCGTTCCACGAGCGACAGCAAGAAAAAAACTAAAAAGGAGAAGAGCAAAAAGTCACAGTTTCGCCGCAACGGCGAAGCAATGAATGTGATAGCAACAAATCAGAATGTAACAA
Source organism: Rhipicephalus sanguineus (assembly GCF_013339695.2). Lineage (NCBI taxonomy): Eukaryota > Metazoa > Arthropoda > Arachnida > Ixodida > Ixodidae > Rhipicephalus > Rhipicephalus sanguineus. The sequence goes on from NC_051179.1 coordinate 203,847,589, forward strand.
GAAGAACGGAAAGCAGCTCGAAGTTGTCAGCGCGTCGCTCGAGCCCAAAGGACGCACGAAAAGAACGCACACAGGACGAGAGCGAACTATCATGCGTCACAGGTCGATACTTGAAGCGCACTGCTGAAACATAAAGCAGGACGCACGAAACGAACGAACAGGTATACACAGGACGAGCGCGAACTAAACGTCACAATTGTTACTTATTTCTGTTTGAACAGCGCGCTCCTTTCGAAACGTGGCCGCTGCAGCGAGCGAAGAGACGGCCGTACGCTCTAAGACTTCAGCGCGGACATCGTGGGGAAAGCACCGGAACATACAACCCCCCGCTCTACCCCGCGTTTGCCCCTTTCTTTCTTTGAGATAAGCGCACAAAGGCGACCACGCCCTGTAGGGCAAAGAACATCGGCGCGCTCCTCCCCAGCGCGCTGCTCGCGCCATTTCGCTGGTAATGAAGAAACGCTTATAGGCGCCTGCCGTCTTTGAGTCCGGCCAGCGGTAAAGGGTGTGTATATAACGCTCGCCGGCAGCTACGTGGACGATCTGCGTTCCATGGCGTAGTGGCCAGCGCTACGCGCTGCCGAGCGAGAGGTCCCTGGTTCGATACCACGCTTCGGAAGCATTTTACAGAGAAAGCTGTTATGAGATCATTTCAACGGCCATTTTTGGTGGCGTAGTTGTCCGCCGCCGCCGCTGCCGCCGCCGCCGGTGTCCGTAACCACTATCGCTCGAAATAAGAAAAAAAAACGAAATAAGAAAAAATTTCCAGGATGGAACGGGGTTCGAACCTGGGCCCTCTGCGTGGGAGCCCAGTGTTGTACCTCAGAGCCATGCCGGTGCTTGGAACTTCCTTGCAAAACGACGCTATACAGGCCTCATGTCCAGAAGGAACCACATTAACATAAGTAATTTGGTGTGGTAGAAGAGTGAAATAACAACCGCGCACCACACAACGCGAATTCTGTAACCAGGCGTCACACAATGCGAATTGCGCAACCAGTGGGCTGTTGGATGCTTCCAACCCACTACAAGGGGCTCTGCAATAATTCTTTATCGTCATCAGGCACAACACCAACAAAGTGCGCATGATGCCTTACATGTTTTTAGCGGGTACCACGGCTCTCCGTTGAATGACCAAAAATGGCATAGTGGCTGCTGCCCTACTTCAGAGAAATTATGATTTATAGCGTAGTGGGTTCCTCGCAAGTGCACTTGCATTGGTTGCCAAGGAAGCTCATGAGCCCTTCATCCATTTCCTCAGGGTCTCAACAAAGTTCTTCCCCCCTCTCTCTGTCTCTCTTTCTCACGTCAATGTATGTTGCATGGTGGGAGAGTTAAATAGCGACCGGGCGTCACACAATGCGAATTACGTAACTGGTGAGCCGTTTAAAGCTTTCAACCCATTACAAATGGCTGAGCCACAATTCTTCATCATCAACAGTCGTCACGTAAACAAAGTGCACATAATGCCTTACATATGTGTAGCTGGAACCTCACTTCTGCGCACAATGACGAATAATGGCGTTGTAGGTGCTTCCCAATTTCACAAATATTGTGATTTATGGCGTAGTGGGTACCTTGCTAGTGTACTTGTATTAGTAGCCCCAAGAGAGTTTACAACGGGCTCTGGAAATGCCGCTCTTCCAGCTATATATATATATATATATATACGGTACATGACGGCGGTGACGGGGACGGACAAAAACCAGCCGAGACTGTCCATATAATTGCTATCGCAATAAAAGAAAGTAACATGGCTATCTCTTATGATCAAATTTACAAGCTGACATCGCAGATAGGCCACAGAACACATGCCGCGAGCAGGCTTTTGGCGCTTGCATCCAACATATCTCGAACCCAGCGACTGCCGGCACGTGGCGGTGTTGCAGCCCGATGCCGGCCGCTCGAATGCTCTAGACAAGTGTGATTCTATCTGTACATGCAACATTCGCTGCACTACATGACGCGAAATCTCGCGAAAGTGATCGTATCCCCAAAAGAGCTCGAGAATCATCGCACACTACGTCGCACACGCGTGTTGACCAGTTTGTGTTTTGTCATAACTTTAGACATGCGGCGGTATAATAGTGCGCGTTATATGTAAAATAAACTGTGTGACGCGTCCTCGACTCGTTTTGGCAGATGCCTGAGCCTTTTTTCCAGACCTAAGTGGCACTTTCAAAAAATCGCTTGTAGCTCAGGTTTTATTTGAGCTGCTAGGTGATAACCGCGTACATACTGCATGACATTACTACTAAGAGGTGGAAAAAGACAAAGCCGACGATGAAATAAGCAACAAACGGATGTATACATTTCTGAAATCATCTCCATTTTTTCACATCGACGCGTCGTAGCATAACATGATACCATACCACATATACTGGCCCGTAGATCGAAGTACACTCGCACGCCATTCGCGATCTACGATCATCACACAAAAAACAATGTCGCGATCGCTATTATTCAAACAGTGCATTTTATCAACATCGAAGACCTGGTTGATATAGTTAAGTTCTGACGGGGTTCAGGTACGTAAACATAACACGGAGCGAAATAGCTAGTTCGATCACAATCGTGTTCGCTAAGTACACAGAAAGCACACACGACGCTACAATCGAATACTACTACGAAAAAAATCACAGTTTCGCCGCAAGGGCGAAGCAATGAATGCGATAGCAAGAAACTAATGCTATACGATGTGAGGCTCGCCAGTGGATACTCTCAGTTTGAACAGCGCTCCTGTTGCAAAGGCGGCCGAAGCAGCGAAGGAAACTAGCGTGCTTCAAGGGTAGAGCTGTGACACTTGATAGTTCGCGCTCATCTTCTGTTTGTTCGTTTAGCGGCGTCTCTTGAGCTGGAGTGACTATCGTACGCTCCGTAACATGAGCGCGGACATCACGGTGAAAGATTGAAACATCCCTATTGCCCTCACCACGAGAAAACCGCGCAAGCAGACAGCGGAAGGCCAAGGTTCTCGCTGCGCAAATATAAGAAGCGAGCGAGTTCGCCGACGACTTTTACATGTGCCCGTCGCGCTCCTAGCGCCATCTCACTGGTAATGAAGAAACGCTTATAAGCGCCGACCGTCTCTGAGTCCGTCCAGCGGTAATGGGTGTGTATATAACGCTCGCCGTTAGCAATGTGGAGGACCTGCGTTCCGTGGCGTAGTGGTTAGCGCCACTCGCTGCGGAGCAAGAGATCCCTGGTTCGATTCCGCGCTTCGGAAGCATTTGGCTGAATTATTTTTCTTTGGGGCTTTTATATATATATATATACATACTTATACATATACGGTGCATGATGGCGACGGCGACGGCAAAATCCAGCCGAGACTGTCCATATAATTGCTATCGCAATAAAACAGAGAAGAGGCGAAAGGCGGGCTAGTTGGCACATAACTTAAAACTTGAGAAACAGCGCGAAGACAGGACAAAGGAAAGTGACACACGGACGGGCGCTGACTGCCAACTGAAATTTTTAATGACGAAACCAAGAATAAGTGGATAGACGAAAGAGTGGGAAAAAAACGATAAGGCTACAAGATTTTTCACGTGCGTGACGTCAAATAGCTGATTTCTTTTTCTAGCAATTCGAGTGACGGAACGCTTATACATCGATAACCCCTTTGGTGGATGACAAAGGCCTCAAATATCTCCCGCGCGCGCCTTTGAGGATAGCGTTTTAGGATGGTGACGTCAGACAGACTGGGGTTGCACCCATGCCTGCCACAATGAGTGGCTAACTTACTACCGATACCAGTCCTTAATGAATTGGCATACTCGCAAAGCCTATCATTCACGCACCTGCCAGTCTGTCCCACGTACACACTGCCGCACGAGCACGGAATCTCATACAGGACGCATGTCGCACAATCGGTGAATGGCTTTGGCTTGGCGTGCCTCTTCGAACAGTTCGCTCTGCTTCCTTCCCTTTCGTTCACACGGCGACACATGCCGCCCAGCTTGAAAGGTGCTGAAAACACCACATGGACACCGGCACGTCCAGCCGCCTTCTTGACCCCATGTGAAACACCCTGTACGTAGGGGATCACTGCCGCATTGCGGTTCGGCTCTCGTTCCTCCCGAGTACGACGCCCCTGTACCTCCGTCAGTAGCACCTCAGCCAATGACACAAGCAACTGTCGTGGAAATCCTGCGGCTAGCAGCCTCAATGTTTGGTTTGAGAAACTAGGGTGCACCAAATGTACGCAGGAGCGGAATAAGGCATTCCTCATGGCGGACAGTGCAATGCCTCTTTTTTACAGACTTTGAGTGGGCGGAGCTGAACGGCAGAAAAACCTTCTTTGATCGGGGCGAATATTCCCAGCAGACGTGGTCGTGTTGAAATTGCAGGACTAAGTCCAGAAACCTGATACTGTTGTCGGAGCACAATTCGCTGGTGAGCTTGAAAGACCCCAGATTGCGCTCGAAGGTCCCGATGATGCTTTGGTCTTTTTGACCATGTGCCCCCGGTGTCGACGTAAAAAGGATAAGAAAATCATCCACATACTGGAACACATGAACCACCTCCGAACCATCCATGCGTTCAGACAATTCACGGTCATACCGGGCCAACAGAAGATCACTGAGAACCGGTGCCAGGCAGGAGCCAATACACACTCCTGCCTTTTGCACATAGTGGGTGCCGTCGTACGCAATGAGGGAGGAACACAAATAGAAGTGCAGCAGCTCAAGAAACTTACTCGTGTTCGTGCCGCAGGAGTTCTGGGAACGTACAGCCTCCAGCATTTTTAATAATATCGCGCGAGCGTCGACCGCACGCAGTATCAGCGTTTGCAACGGCGATAATCTGCGAGACCGGCAACAGTACGCGCAGGCGCACAAAGCAGCGCTAGCGCAAGCGTCGTCTGCCACGCTGTTCCTTTCAGGACGATGCACGCCCTACCACAATGAATGTATTAGTCTCCTTAGATAAAAAAAAAGGAAAACAAGAGCGGTGTGAACAAAACCATGCGCACAACTTAAACCGTGATCTACCGATTCATGTTCTCTTGATCTTTCCTGTGATTGCAGTCAAAGAAACTGCTCAAAGTTGATGCGTAGCGAAATTTGAATAAAAAAAGTAATACACAAGAACGATGAGTTGTCGGGAAACGTGGAAATAAAAAAACCAAAAAGTTCGTGACGTTTCTATTTGCGATTGTGCGCTCTCCGGGCGCCTTTAACAGAGAAAGGGAGTGTTTCATCCTGAAAGGAACAGCCTGGCAGACGACGCTTGCGCTAGCGCTGCTTCGTGCGCCTGCGTGTGCTGCTGCCAGTCTCGCAGATTATCGCCGTTGTAAGGCGCTGATACTGCGTGCTGTCGACGCTCGCGCGATATTATTAAAGATGCTGGAGGCTGTACTTCACCGAGTTCCTCGATGGCCTCGTGAACGACAGCTAGAAGTTCCTCGTGGGGAAGAGAATAATAAAGCTCCTTCACATCCACGGACAGGGCGAGCACATCACACTGGCTCAAACGTTCTAAGAATTGGGACACTTCCGCTGGACTTCTGACCAGAAAGGGGCCTCTAACTGGTAGTGCCGAAAGGGACGATCGCAGGTAGGTTCCCAACTGTCGCTGCCGCCTTCCCCTCTCTGAGACAATGGCTTGGAAAGGGCAAGCTTCTTTATGCGTCTTCGCCGAGAAAAAGATGCTAAAGGTCAAACCCCCCGCCTTCTTGACTGCGCCTGCCACGTGGGCTAGACCAGCCCTTCTAACATCTTCAGCGCCTCTTTTTTGAGGCGCGAGGGTCGTTCTTCAGCTTTGAGAAGCCACTCATTAATTAGTAATTTAGCTACTCATTGTGCCAGACATGTCTGCACCCCTAGTCTGTCTGACGTCCCCATCCTAAAACGCTATCGTCAAAGGCGCGCGCGGGAGATATTTGAGGCCTTTGTCATCCACTAAAGGGGTGATGGATGTATAAGCGTTCCGTCACTCGAACTGCTAGAAAAAAACATGGCTGATCCCTCCGTCATAGGAATCGGTATAACACGAAAGTGAAACATGTCTTCACAGAAGTAATGCTTATTGTGTAGTGATATATGAGAGCTTGTACAATGTCTATTCGTGTTTGGCAGCTATAGCACCGTTTGACGTGGATGCACCCATGTTGACAGCATGTCTCTATCGCGACGACTAACGCCCATGATCATGATTAAACCGTTGTGGTAGCTGACGGTGTGAACATATATTTGGACACAGCGAATCGTGAATCCCGCGTAAGGATGATATCAACAAGCTCATAATCAACATTGGTACAGTATATGCACTTCTTGAAAACATCGTCAGTTAAGGAGAGAAACGGCACGCTGTGCGCTTTCTAGTAATGGGTAGCCGAAGTCTGTGCTCATGCATACACTAACACACACTGCGCTTCAGCAACACGGGAGGTAGAGGTTCGTAGCCTGAGCCGCAAACGCGTGCGTCCCGTTGGCCTCTGTCTCGCAGGCGCTGCTCTCGCTCCACCAAGGCACGACATTCGCCCGTCGAAATCGCGTCCTTTCTGCAACGCATATTGCAGCAGTTTTATTAGTCGGTGCTCTCACAATCGAAGCAGTCGGCGGCGGAGAAATCCCGTTGGCGCACGTGGAAGCTGCACTACTCCGATGAGCCGACGCACGCTAACACGAAGCCAAAGGCGAATAACGTAACTGCGTCAAGGGTGCCTCGGCCACGCCAGCGCGGCCAATGTACCTCGCTGGTATCGAGACGCTTTAACCATGATCTCCGATATCACGCGCAATCGGAGTAAGCGCTAGTAAGTGCCGATCGTGAAGCATTACTTCTTTTCACATCTCACAGATGGCGGCACCGCCACGCTCCGCCCGCCTACCTAAACCGCCAACAGAGAGCAACGCGCGAAAGAGAATGTGTGAAAGACATAAGGCGCGTTCGCTCCGTGTCTCGCATCTGCCGAGCTAGCTTAGTCGGTAGGGCGTCGGGCGCTTGCCGTCGCGGCCGCAAAGTCGTGAGTTCGTTTCCCAGCGGGGTATCTTTTTCTTGTTTTTTTTTTCTTTTTCACCCGTTGGCGTCCATTTTATCAACGTCATATCCGTGACGGATGTACTTGGTGGGCCCCGGCATAAAACACTTTCGTGTTAAAAAGAAATCAGCTATTTGACGTCACGAACGTGACAAAAATCTTGTAACCTTATGGTTTTTTTTCACTCTTCCGCCTATCTACTGATTCTTGGTTTCGTCAATAAAAAATTTCAGTTGGCAGTCAGCGCCCGTCCGTGTGTCACTTTCCTTCGTCCTGTCTTTGCGCTGTTTTTCAAGTTTTAAGTTATGTACCAACTAGCTTGCCTTTCGCCGCTTCTCCAGTTTGTAACTCACAGTACGGGCGCTTTTGCTCACCTCCTCCTCCAGGAACCCTCTTTTTGTGTTAAGCATCTCATCGTAGCCAATTTCACAGCAAAACTTTTGGGATACTCCATCAGAACTTCTACTGTACCGCCAAGTCTCGCCTCCTCGATGGGACCGTTCGCTCCTTCCAGTGCCAATGGTCTAAAGCTGTGTCGTGTCTTCAGGGCCGAGGCTTGGCGACAGATCAGGATCCTGAAGGATTGCTTGTTCCTAGCCTGTGCCCATGCGAGCCCCCCAGGGCACCAGTGATTCTTCCGTGAGCTACAGACTGTTTCGCAGGTCAGCGAATTCTTGTGGGGAGCAACCTTGCCGCACCTTGCGAGAAAGGAACGCCCCCAGAACCCACAGTGACAGTTGCAGGTGATGCAAATGTACCGCTGCGGGTACAAGACGTATTGAAGCTGGAACCTAAGTACTGCGTCCAACCGAGAATGGGCGGGGTTGACCTTCTAAGTCTCGTACGAAACACAGCAGCCAAGGCAAAAGCCCCTGAAGCTGATGCATCCTTGAAATGGTTGACAGCCTACCGCCAAGCGTGAAAGGCAATACCCGTGTAAAAGCAGGTGAAGCTATTACCCTGTTGCGTCAGAGGAATGACCCTTTGGTCTTGTCTGATAAGGAGGGTGGATTTGTGATGTTCACCTGTGGAAGGTATGAAGACAAAGCAGTGAGGGCCATAGAAGAAAACTTTCGCAAAGCTGAAGAACCACCCTCTCGCCTCAAAAAAGAGGCCCTGAAGATGTTAGAGAGAGCTGGTCTAGCCCTGGTGGCAGGCGCAGTCAAGAAGGCGGAGGGTTTCACCTTGGTCATGTTTTTCTCGGCGAAGACGCATAAAGAAGCTTGCCCCTTCCGAGCCATTGTCTCAGGGAGGGGAACGTGGCAGCGACAGTTGGGAGCCTACCTGCAATTATCCCTTTCGGCACTAGCAGTTAGAGACCCCTTTCTGGTCAGAAGTCCAGCGGAAGTGTCCCAGTTCTTAGAACGTTTGAGCCAGCGTGATGTGCTCGCCCTGTCCGTGGATGTGAAGGACCTTTATTATTATTGCGATAGCAATTATATGGACAGTCTCGGCTGATTTTTGCCGTCGCCGTCGCCACCTTGATGCTCCGTATATATATATATTGTGAAGAAGAAATAGAGAAACAAGAGACAACGCCCGTTCCCTGGGCCGGCTGTTCTTATTCTCCCCTCGTTCTTCTCTTCTTCGCGCATCATGCTCTCGCGCCAGAGCTCCGTTGTCGTTCTTCGTCATTACACTCGGCCACGACTGCGAGCGGCTGCAGCTGCCGACAGTGTCTCTGGTGGGCGGCACTGGCTGCATCGAGGTGGCCGATCTCGGCCACGCAGTGCCTTGGTTTCATGAGGTGCCAAACGTAGTTCAGGCGGGCGGCATTGACTGTGTCGCGGTGGTCGGTGTTGTATACGCCGTGACTTGTCCTGCTGAGCTGTTAAACATTCTGGTGGACGACACTGGCCGTACCGCGGTGGTCGTTGCAGGTCTCTTCCACGCTGTGAATGCATGTGGTACTGGCTGATGCGGCGTTGTCGCATCTGTTGCAGATCATGTCTATCCCGTCGCAGTTGGGAAGACATGGCAGCGAGTCTGGGCTGCAGTGCCACGACAGTCCACACTGAGCGGGGACGTCTACGCCGTTCGCTGTGCGTGAAGGGGCGACGGGGTGTTCCACTACACATCTGTGACATCGCAGAGCAGAGCTCACGTACTGGCTTGTGAGGCAACTCGTGCTCTTGCGGTATCGCTGATGTCGTACTGGCGAACGAGCTGGTGGTTCTTGACAATGTGCGACGTGCGGTCAAGCCATCCTGGTCAAACCCATTGTAATCAGGTGCAAACATGGGTTGCACCGGTAGGTTCTCGATTACATCGTCCCCAGGCGGCATGGGCACAGGCATTTCAGGTTCTTTTATAGAGACGGCACTTGGCAATTGGCGAGAGTCATCCCACTCGGCAAATGACTGCGGCGACGTCCGGGGATTATGTGACTCCTGGCTGTTGGCCAAACCGGGAGTGGTGGCTGGTGCATCGTCTCCCGCTTGTAGCCAGGGAGGTGAAGTCGTCACACAGTAGGCCGACGCCTCCAGGCACTCTAGCACTGGCCAACTTGGAGGCCGGCTCGCCGGCTGCTGTGGCTCGGAGACGGTCTTGGTCTGTGTCAAGGGTCGTTCTGGGGCAGGTATCGACGCGGAGTCTGACACCTGTGGGGAGGAGGACACCTTGCGGCTAGTGTGGATGACTGCCGCAGGGCACTCCGTAAAGCTGTCCGTGGAGCAGCTACAGGGTACAGCTGTATCAGGGGGGCGCTGCGCCTCGCGAGCTCTATGTCCGCCGGAGGGCAGGTTGTTGAACGCCCGAGCTGCTGCCCCGAGGTGGAACTCCTCCTGAGCTCCATCCTCGGTAACGGTCAGATTGGCCTCGGTGGTCGCATAGAAGTTGGAGGGTGTCCGGCCAAAAGCAGCAATGAGCTTGAAGCTCCACTCCACCCAGGACTGCTGCCGCACGCCCTCGAATCTATGCCACGCCGCGGCAGTATGCCGAAGGCGGTCAATGGCCACGCACCATTTCCGTTGGTCCGTCCACGCTTGGCGAGCTCCAAGAGCGTTGACGGTGGCCACCCAATGGTCGGCGTCGTCCTGGAAGCCGCGGAACTCCGGTAGTTCGCAGGCAGCCGGTGATGGTGATACGGCAGCCGAAACTCCGGAGCATGACGACGCCAAGCAGCCTAGTTGATATGAGAGCTCCGTGAGGGCATTCAGGAGCTTTCTGCGGCTCTCAGGTGAGGTCTTTTCCTGGTCTTGTGAGGCAGCTTGAGCTAAAAGAGCATCCATTGTGCACAATGAAGGTATAGCGGCCGGACACATCTCGGAGCACCGCGCTATCCAGCCGTTAATCTCGTCGCGGAGGTGTGCGATGGCACAGAACAGCTCCGCGGCGCTGTCGGATGAGGCGCAGAAAGTGCGAGAGCTCACGTCCGCGGAGTATGCGGCGGTAGCAATACGCCCGACGGCAACTTCCACGACCAAAGAAGCCTGAACGGCGTCCCTTAGATGCTCCCGCGTTGGGACAGTCTTGGGCACGGGGTGCATGTCACGGGAAGCGTATGCGACGTTCCCAGACGACAGGAGCCCGTGCGGATTCACAGACGATGGTGGTAGCACGGTTCCCGGCAGGTCGTACGCTGGAAACACCGCAGAGGCATGGACGCCGTCCGCGGATGCTTCGATGCGTAGCGGCAGCAGAGGTCGAGTCGTGGAGTCCATCATCGAGGTATCGTGGACGGCGTTCCTTGGATGGAGCGACCCGTGCTGCCGACGACCCTCGAGGGCAGGTGGCTTCATCTCCAAGGTTTGATTCGCGTAGTAGGCTGCGCCATTGTGAAGAAGAAACAGAGAAACAAGAGACAACGCCCGTTCCCTGGGCCGGCTGTTCTTATTCTCCCCTCGTTCTTCTCTTCTTCGCGCATCATGCTCTCGCGCCAGAGCTCCGTTGTCGTTCTTCGTCATTACAATATATATATATATATATATATATATATATATATATGTATGTATATATATACATATATATACATGTATATATATACATATATATACATATATATATATATATATATGTATATATATATATATATATGTATATATATATATATGTGTGTGTGTGTGTGTGTGTGTGTGTGTGTGTGTGTGTATACATATATAAGAAAAATAATTCAGAAAAACTCCGACGCGCCGAATCGAACGGGCGACCTCTCGCTTACCAGCGCACGGCGTTAGACGGTTACGCCACCAACAGTACCGTCTTTCAGCCTGCTAACGGCGAGCTATTTATATACACCATTTCCTTCAGCATGCTTTCTTAATCACCACATAGATGGCGCGATGTGCGCGCGTTGCGCACTTTAAAGATCGTCGCCGTGCTCCTGCGAACGCTGTTGTTCTTCGCCCTAGAGGGCGTGGTCGCCTTAGTGCGCATATCTCGAGGAAAGAAGGGGGCGGCCGGGGGGGGGGGGTTGTAGCGGGCGGTTGTATGTCTTGTGCTGTCCCCGCGATGTCCGTGCTGAAGTCACAGAGGGTACGAAGATCACTTCGCTCGCTGCAGCGGCCGCGTTTGCGAAAGGAGCGCGCAGTTCAAACAGAAATTATTAACAACTATGACAGTTCGCGCTCGTCCTGTATGTACCTCTTTGTTGGTTTCGTGCGTCCTGCTCTATGTTTGAGCAGTGCGCTTCAAGTGTCAAGCTGTGACGCATGATAGTTCGCGCTCGTCCTGTGTGCGTTCTTTTCGTGCGTCCTTTGGGCTCGAGCGACGCTGGCAATTTTGTGCTGCTGTCCGTTCTTCGCGTTATATTCCAATTTATTGCTATCGCATTCACTGCTTCGCCTTTGCGGCGAAACTGTGACTTTTTCCCTTCCCCACGAGGAACTTCTAGCTGCCGTTCAAGAGGCCATCGAGGAACTAGGTGAAGTACATTTCCAGAACTCCTGTGGTACGAACACGAGTAAGTTTCTTGAGCTGCTGCATTTCTATTTGTGTTCCTCCCTCATAGCGTACGACGGCACCCACTATGTGCAAAAGGCAGGAGTGTGTATCGGCTCCAGCCTGGCACCGGTTCTCAGTGATCTGTTGGCCATGTATGACCGTGAATTGTCTGAACGCATGGATGGTTCGGAGGTGGTTCAAGTGTTCCAGTATGTCGATGATTTTCTTATTCTTTTTACGTCCACACCGGGGGCATATGGTGAAAAAGCCCGATGCATCATCGGGACCTTCGAGCGCAATCTGGGGTCTTTCAAGCTCACAAGCGAATTGAGCAGCGACAACGGTATCAGGTTTCTGGACTTCGTCCTGCAATTTCAACACGACCACGTCTGCTGGGAATATTCGCCCCGATCAAAGAAGAGTTTTCTGCCGTTCAGCTCCACCCACTCGAAGTCTGTGAAAAGAGGCATTGCACTGTCCGCCGTGAGGAATGCCTTATTCCGCTCCTGCGCACATTTGGTGCACCCTAGTTTCTCAAACCAAATTAAGAGGCTGCTGGCCACAGGATTTCCACGACAGTTGCTTGTGTCATTGGCAGAGGTGCTACTGATGGAGGTACGGGGGCGTCGTTCTCAGGAGGAACGAGAGCCGAACGGCAATGGCAGTGATCCCCTACTTACACGGTGTTTTACATCGGGTCAAGAAGGCGGCTGGACGTCATTAGTTTTTCTTCAAGATAGCAAGAAACTGATGCTATACCAAGTGAGGCTCGCCAATGGATACTCTCAGTTTGAACAGCGCTCCTGTTGCAAAGGCGGCCGAAGCAGCGAAGGACACTAGCGTGCTTCAAGTGTCGAGCTGTGACACTTGATAGTTCACGCTCATCTTCTGTGTGTTCGTTTAGCGGCGTCCCTTGAGCTCGAGTGACTTTCGTACGCTCCGTAACATGAGCGCGGACATCACGGTGAAAGCTCGAAACATCACTTTTCCCCTCACCACGAGAAAACCGCGCGAGCAGATAGCGGAAGGGCAAGGTTCTCCCTGCGCAAATATAAGAAGTGAGCGGGCTTACCGACGACTTTTAAATGCGCCCGTCGCGCTTCTCGCGCCATCTCGCTGGTAATTAAGAAACGTTTATAGGCGCCTGCCGTCTCTGAATCCTGCCGGCGGTAAAGGATGTGTATATTAGAGCTGTGCACGGGCCGTATTTCCGAGCCCGAGCCCGACCCGGGCCCGCTGACTTTGTCGAAGGCCCGCCCGAGCCCGACGGCAAAGGGCTGCGAGCCCGCCCGGCCCGGCCCGACGTACGAAAACGCAATCCCGGGCCCGGCCCGGCCCGGCTTTTTGAAGGTTCGCTGAGAAAACAAAACACCGTTTTCCGGTAATTTGGCATTTTATTGAGCATATCAAATATGATCTAACGACACACGACGAACAGTCTCTATTACACAGATTACAAATTACAAGTAGACGGCCTCATGCCAGCAACAATGGAGTTCGCTCGCCAAAGCCGTCACATGTATGGGGTATGCCCATGCAAGCGTCAGCTTGCACGAAGGCGATCTACGTCGGGTCGCTCGTCGCTGTCACGTGCATTTTCACTCATATGGGATTTGGCCCTTAACCTAACGCGAACAGTCACGTGGCGCCGTCACTAGCTCAGGCGGTGTTACTTCTCTATTTGTCAGAGTGCAACAGAGGCAGTGCTTTACCTGCTCTCCTTTTGTTTAAAGTAGCGAATGGAAAGGAAAAGCGGTAAAGGGCGGTCGCGGAAAAGGCGCTGTATGCGTGCGGGAAAACAATTTTCGCTCATTCTCTAAGTTTCGGGCTTGAGTCGGGTTTTGCGCCGGGCCCGAGCCCGGCCCGATAAAACTTCAAGTAGCCCGAGCCCGGCCCGTCCCGAGGGGAATATACGTCGGCCCGCCCGAGCCCGGACCACGGGCTGGGTCGGGCTCGGGCTTTTAGTCTACCCGGAGTCTGTGCACACCTCTAGTGTATATAACGCTCGCCGTTAGCTACCTGAAGGATCTGCGCTTTCTGGCGTAGTGGTTAGCGCCATGCGCTGCGGAACGAGAGGTCGCTGGTTCGATTCCACGCTTCGGAAGCATTTTTCTGAATTGTTTTTCTTTGGGACTTTGATATATATATATATATTGTAGAGAAGCCTTGGGACATGGTAATGGGTTACCCTCTCCAGCGCCTTCTAGTGGGTCGTCCTCTTTGGTTGCTTGAAAAAGAACGCCGCTCGCGCAGGGAGTTCGTGCCTTGCCGTGACTGTCGCCATTACTCATTGTCGTTGAGTGCTGTCTATTAAACACCTTAACAATTTGGTGGAGAGTGCTCTGCTCCCATTCAATGCCCCTGGAGCTCCGATCCCGTACCCTGCCATCTACCATGCCTCAAGACGCCGCCCAGCAAACACCTCCTCTCGCAACGAGCACATGTCCCGGTGTCCCCCGTATACGCGACCCACCTATCTTCACTGGCTCCGATAGCACCGACGTGGAGGACTGGCTCGCAATTTACGAGCGCGTCAGCATCCCCAACAAATGGGACGAAGAAGGCAAGTTAAGCAACTTGGTATTCTACCTCGCGGGCGTAGCAAGCTTGTGGTACAACAACCACGCGTCCGATTTTGTGACTTGGTCCGATTTCAAGACCGCCGTCATCAGCGTTTTTGGCCGCCCAGCAGTTCGTAAGCTGCAAGCCGAACAGCGCTTACGTGAACGATCTCAGCAGGCCAGTGAATCTTTCACAAGTTATATCGAAGACGTCCTCGACTTGTGTAAGAAGGCCAACGCAACCATGTCTGAGTCTGACAAGATCCGGAACGTAATGAAAGGCATTGACGACGATGCCTTCACCATGCTGCTCGCCAAAAACCCTGGCACAGTGGCCGAGGTCATAACACTGTGCCAGAGCTACGAGGAGCTCCGCCGGCAGCGTTCGATGACCCGTCGCTCCCCATCACGCGACGCAGAGCTTGCTGGCTTGGCGGCAATATCTGACCAGGCCGCGTTCCTGGCAGAAGTCAAGTCATTCGTGCGCGAGGACATTGCACGCCAGGTCTCCCTCCTCGCCTTTGCCCACCCGCCGCACGTTCAACAGTCGTCGACCACCCTTCTTCCTCCTCTCCGCCGAGCGATTGAGCAGGAAATTGCGGAGGTCATGCCTGAGTACCACCCGCAACCTCCGGCTCCTGCGCCCCAGAGTTACCCTCCAGTTGTCGCCAGGACGCCCCAAGTAATTCCTGCGGCTGCCCCAATGAGTTACGCCGAAGCCGCCGCTAGACCTCCGTTCTTTGAGGCAGGTGTGCCGGCTACATATGCTGACGCCATCCCTCGGCCCCGACTGCAACCCACCATGCAGTCATTTCAGCAGCCGACCCGTCAATCACGTCCTGCGACATGGGCGGGACCTACCCCGGCGAACCGATGGCGCACCACCGACAACCGGCCCATCTGCTTTGCTTGCGGTTACGCCGGTCACGTGGCCCGTTATTGTCAACGCGTGCAGCCGCCTCGAGTCGCATCACCTGTCACCAGCCAGTCAAGCCGTGCATTCTACGACCCACCTCCACCTGTGTCGCCGACGTCACGCCCACCTCCAGCTACTCGCCGCTCTCCGTCTCCACGACGTCGATCACTGTCACCCATGCGGCCACGTTCGGTCGCACAAGAGCAGGAAAACTAGTCGTCGCAGTCCAGGAGGCAAGGGCTGCGACGCTATCGAACTGTGAAAGCCCTCAGCGAAGTCCATGGAATGTAATAGACGTGCTTGTGGACGGTGTTCGCGCATCGGCCCTTATCGGTACTGGAGCCGCTGTATCCGTTATGGACGCAAAACTTTGCCGCTTACTTCGAAAAGTGATGACGCCACTTTCTGGGATGTCCCTCCGTACCGCGAGCTCCCAGAGTATTCATCCTACAGCTGTATGCACTGCTCGCGTCGTCATTCAGGACGTTATGTACGACGTCGAGTTCATCATAATTGCGGCATGCTCTCACGACGTCATCCTGGGGTGGGATTTCCTCTCCCGCCACGACGCCGTAATTTGTTGCGCACCAGCCGAAATCGAACTCTCACCGTTCTCACATTTGACGCCGACAGACAGTCCACCGGCAGTGAGCAAGATCCTCGTCAAAGACGATACGAAAGTGCCTCCAAACTCGTCAACGGCTGTGTCGGTCTACTGCGCCGGTCTCTCCGACACCATTGCACTCCATTCCGCATCTGCACGCGTCTGCACTAGGAAAGGGTTGCTGGTACCTTTCGCGACCGTGCGAGTCACTCAGGGCAGCACCGCTATTTTTGTTACCAACCCAACCCCGTGCATTGTTACGTTGGTTCGAGGGGAATGTCTCGGCAAAGTGGAACCCGTTGAAGACGCACAAGTTCTGGACGCACCCGATGACTCGCACTGTACCAGTTCCCGCACCATCAGTGCTGTTTCCACGTCTGATTCGTCACCTACTGATGTATTTGGTCAGTTCCCGCACCATCAGTGCTGTTTCCACGTCTGATTCGTCACCTACTGATGTATTTGGTCCCTCCATTGCTGACAACCTTACGTCGGTCCAGCGTTCGCAGCTTCTGTGCTTGTTGGATGAATTTCGTCATTCTTTCGATGTCGGGCAAACATCCCTCGGCCGCACGTCCGCTGTTACGCATCGCATCGACACTGGCGCCCAACCACCACTGCGGCAACGTCCATATCGCGTGTCTCCCACAGAACGCCGGGTAATTAACGAGCAAGTGGACGATATGCTTCGACGCGATGTAATTCGGCCCTCCGACAGCCCATAGGCGTCTCCTGTTGTTCTCGTTGCGAAGAAGGACGGTTCTGTGCGGTTCCGTGTGGACTACCGACGGCTCAACAAGGCCACCCGCAAGGATGTTTATCCACTGCCGCGAATCGACGACGCGATTGACAGCCTCCAAGGAGCAGAATTCTTTTCATCTCTCGATTTGCGCTCGGGGTACTGGCAAGTACCCATGGCTGATGACGCTCGACCAAAGACAGCCTTTGTCACTCCCGACGGCTTGTACGAGTTTAACGTCATGCCGTTCGGTCTGTGTAATGCGCCCGCGACCTTCGAGCGCATGATGGACACCGTTCTGCGTAACTTGAAATGGCACACGTGCCTGTGTTACCTGGACGACGTCGTCGTCTTCGCTCCGGACTTCTCCACGCATCTCCAACGTCTGCGACATGTTTTGACACGTTTGAGCAGCGCCGGCCTCCAAGTGAATCTGAAGAAGTGCCGATTTGCGGCGCGGCAGCTGACAATCCTCGGCTACGTCGTGTCCAAAGACGGAATCCTTCCCGATCCGGCCAAGCTTCGGGCCGTGGCCGAATTTCCCAAACCTACGTATGTCAAAGAACTGCGCAGTTTCGTCGGACTGTGTTCATACTTTCGACGCTTCATACGAAACTTTGCCACCTTCATATCGCCGCTGACGAAGCTCCTTGGAAGTAACGGACCCCTAAATTCGTGGTCGTCCGAGTGTGACGACGCGTTCGCCAAGTTCTGTCGTTTGTTGACGTCTCCTCCCATACTACGCCACTACGACCCTACGGCCCCAACGGAGGTGCACACGGACGCCAGCGGTGTAGGACTCGGCGCTGTCCTTGCGCAACGCAAACCAGGGTTCCCCGAATATGTCGTGGCATACGCAAGCCGTACGCTTACCAGAGCCGAGACCAATTACTCAGTCACGGAAAGAGTGCCTGGCGATCATATGGACCCTTACAAAGTTTCGACCTTATTTGTATGGTCGCCCATTTGATGTCGTCACCGACCATCATGCACTATGCTGGCTGTCGTCATTGAAGGATCCCTCAGGCCGTCTCGCCCGCTGGGCACTTCGCCTGCAGGACTACGACATCCGCGTGCTGTACTGCAACGGACGCCAGCATGCTGACGCCGACGCCCTCTCGCGCTCTCCCTTGCCTGACGACAATGCCCCCTGCTCAGCATCTCACATAGCTGTTGCTTCAATCAGCGTTCACACCATCGCTACCGAATAGCGCAAGGATAAATGGATCACCTCGCTGATCGACTTGCTCACTGATCCGACGGCAACACCATCTACTCGCGCGTTGCGTCGCCAAGCCCACCATTTCGCCGTTCGCGACGACCTCCTGCACCGACTCAATTACAACGCTGACGGCCGCCAGTGGCTACTAGTGATACCCCGCAGTCTGCGTTCTGAAATATGCGAGGCCTTCCACTCCGACCCGCAATGCGCGCACACTGGGGTATCCAAAACTTACCACCGCATTCCACAACGATAGTTATGGCGTGGGATGTACCGCTACGTGCAGAAGTTCGTTCGCTCCTGCCTCGATTGCCAACGCCGAAAACCTGCAACGCACGTGTCGTCAGCAGGCCTACAACCATTGCCTTGCCCTAACCGTCCGTTCGGGCGCGTGGGCATCGATTTGTATGTACCACTTCCTCTGACTTCGGCTGGTAACCGCTGGGCCATCGTGGCTGTTGACCATCTAACGCGATACGCCGAAACCGCCGCCTTCCCAGCGGCTACAGCGCGTGACGTTGCCTCCTTCCTACTGCACCGATTCATACTGCGTCACGGTCCACCCCAAGAGCTTCTCAGCGATCGAGGCCGTGTCTTCTTATCGGAAGTCGTGGAAGCCATTCTGAAAGAGTGTCATGCTGTTCACCGCAAAACTACTGCTTACCGCCCGCAGACGAATGGCCTAACCGAACGCTTTAACCGCACGCTCAGCGACATGCTGTCAATGTAGGTCGCCGCCGATCACACCAATTGGGATGCCATTCTGCCCTTCGTCACCTACGCCTATAACACCGCCCCTCAGAGCACTACTGGTTTTTCACCGTTCTTCTTACTGTACGGAAGGCACCCGTCGCACACCATCGACACGATACTTCCATACAAGCCGGATCCATCTGAGTGTGCGCCTATTTCTGACACAGCCAGGCTCGCTGAAGAGTGTCGCGAGCTTGCCAAGACATTTACGACACAGGAACAAGAGCTACGGAAGAGCATTCGCGATGGCACCACCACTTCTGAGCCCACGTTCCTCCCCGGAGCGCTCGTATGGCTCTCGGTCCCTACCACTGCAAGTGGCCTCTCTTCAAAACTGCTGCCGAAATACGAAGGCCCATACCGGGTCGTCGAGCGCACATCCCCGGTCAACTACTCGATCGAACCCATTGAACCAGCTTCGGACATGCGCCGTCGAGGGCGCGACGTTGTCAACGTGGAGCGCCTGAAGGCCTACTATGACCCACTCATAGTGACGAGCTGTTAGGTCGCCGGACGGCTCCCTTTTCGTACCCGGGGAATTGTAGAGAACCCTTGAGACATGGTAATGGGTTACCCTCTCCAGCGCCTTCTAGTGGGTCGTCCTCTTCGGTTGCTTGAAAAAGAACGCCGCTCGCGCAGAGAGTTCGTGCCTTGCCGTGACTGTCGCCATTACTCATTGTCGTTGAGTGCTGTCTATTAAACACCTTAACAATATATATATATATATATATATATATATATATATATATATATATATATATATATATATACACGGTGCATGACGGCGGCGGCAACATCCAGCCGAGACTGTCCATATAATTGCTATCACATTAAAAGAAAACAGCTATTTGACGTCACGCACGTGACAAAACTCTTGTAACATTATCGTTTTTAGATGCGACGCATCTCTTGCTCGGGGGTATGTAAGGCGGCGTGGTAATCCGCACGCGCCATGGTAGTCCGTACTCACACTACGCATGCGTGCCTCTCCTCCTTCCCTCTCTCCGACAGCTGCGCGTTACTCTCTCCACTTCTCTACCAGTACCTGCTCGCGCTTCTCCTGCGTTCTCGCTTTTGCTTTCGCGGCGCATGCGCTACTCTCCTCCTCTAAGCGGTTAAAACGCAGCGCGCGTTCAGTGCAGCGCTTGCTTTGCTTGACTCCGCTGGTGCTTCCGATGAAGCGTGATGGAAGCAACAGTCCCGTCAGTGAGTGGGCTGACGCAAGCACGCGTCAGCATCACCCAATTGCGTCCACTCAAGACAAAGCTGCGAAGCGAAGGGCAGCGAACTGCCATTCACGGCACATGCATTGATCACGTCTTCACCAATTTCAAGATCCACCCACTGCACCGAGATCCCCTCATGGTTCACTTTAGCGACCACAAAGCCATCCTCATCAAAGCAAAGTGCACACCTCAAGTACTAGACGCTGCTCAATGAATGAATGAAATGAACCTTTATTTCGCAGGAGAGGAAGGCGCTCGGCCGCAGTTTGGGAATAGGTGGGGAAGGGATTTTTCGGTAAACAGCATATGCACAATAAATTAACATCACTTGGTGTGAATCCGTTTTCGGTATAAGTTCAATGGAGTCGCTCTCACGCGAGATCGTCGACGTCTTCTACACCACTCGAAACAGGCCACTTATACTAGCATAGTTCGCAAGTGCTCTTTGTGCTTCATCATTCGACTGTAGTACGCTTCCTAAGGCGCTTATGTCGTCGCGTGGCAAGTGTTGGATGCGTGTTCTTCCTCGCGAGAAAGCTGACCAAGTCCAAATGAGGTGGTGTAAATCTGCTCTGCATAATTCTTGACAATGTGGGCATCGAGGAGAAGTGTTTGCAATTGCCTGTCTGGGTCTAATCCATTTGTCAAATACATGTGGTGTGTATGCTGCATTGGCCATAACCTTATTCAGAAATATCTCTTGCTGGCGAGTAAGTCCGCCCTCGTCGCTTAATAGAGGTGCTGGTGTAGCTTCTAATAGCCTTCGTTTACTGTCGGTTTTCAATTTTACGCCAATATAATGCATAAATGCTCTGCTAGGAGAGCCTGCGCGCAGCATTTCTAGGTAGGGATTGAGGTCCGCCAGGTTTGGCGACGAACTGGGGTGTGGGGTGCTCAATGAATAGTCAAGGCCACCCGCTTGCGCGGCGACCGCATGAGCGGCTTCGTTTCCCCCGTCCGCGCCAGTGTGTCCCGGTGTCCACAAAATTTCCGCATCGATTCCGCAATCCTGTAATCTCTTTAACTTTTTTCTAATATCGTTGGCCACCGCATCTTCAGTCGTTGTTGCTGTAAGTTCAGCCACCGCTTCGTACGAATCGGTCAGTATACGAAAGCTATTTCGAAGACTCTCGCTTGCTGTGTTACCTGCGTCAATCGGAATAGTGTTGACCGCTCCCCATATGGCCAACAACTCTGCATGTAAGGGTGCACCACCGGGAAGCTGGCCACTGTGATAGCCATTGTAGCGGGATGCGGATGTGCTGACCCAGGCCATACTAGCTTGTTCGTGTATGATTGTTGCGTCAGTGTAGATGCCGATGGTTTTCTCAGGTTTTCTGAGGCGCTGACTTTTCTCGAAGAGTTGCCTGGTTTTTGTGTTGTGCCTAGCGATCGGGCGTTGTTGTTTCCGTGTGCTCAGCGGTGCTTCCCATGGTGGTGCTGTGGTCGTTTCCTCGTGCCCCAACCGCGCATGAACTCTGTTGTCCCATGTCATGATTTGTTTGCCTTGTGGTGTGTTATCAAGCCGACATCGCATGCGAATCCGTGCTTCATTGATTATGTCCCTTATTGGTGGTATCGGCACAAGCTTGAGCAGCTCCTCGTTCCTCGTGTGCTTCGGGAGTCCAGCTATCGTACGGAGGGTCGGCATGTGTAACTTCTCGAGGTCACGGAGGTCTCGATCGGAGAACTCATACACAGGTGCCCCATAAAGAATCCTTCCGACAGCGACTGCTTTGGCAAGTGTTCGGCACGTTTTCTGTCTTGCTCCACCGTGTTTATTGGAAATGCGTCGGACCATGTGCAACATCGGGCTCCACGTGCGTCTTAAGGCTCGGATCCATTGCTGGGGACTGTTGCAACTAGCAATCTGTGCTCCGAGGACCCTAATTTGTCCGTTGGTAGATGTAATGTCGCTTTCGCCGATGTGTAGTGTGATCTGCTTGCTTGCATTGGTCGCTTTCTTTCCGTCCACGCTAATCAATTCCGTCTTTTCTGGCGACAGCTCCAGTCCGAGGGTACCTAATGTATTGATGAGGGTGAATATAGCTGCTTGGAGTTCAATTTGCATGCTCTGCTCGTCGGGATAATCCGCCGCTTCTGTCCATATTGTGATGTCATCCGCGTAGATAGTAAAACGGGCCGGTTTCTTGCTCAAGCCTTTCTGCCACACGCGTCATGACCAGATTAAAGAGCAAAGGACCGAGGATGGAGCCCTGGGGTACACCCCTATCCAGATAATAGGTCCTCGGACTCCAACCCGGTGCTTTGCCGTGGAGCCTGATTGGTCTACATTGGAGAAAGCTGCGAATCCAATTATATGCTTTTTGGCTGGGATACCTTGCTGCCAATTCTTGTAGTATAGCCTCTTGTTTCACGTTGTCGAATGCTTTGCGCATATCTACTGCAAGGATATAGTCTGGCACCAGTTTACGAGATTTGCGGTTGATTACTCTGCGAAGTAACCACAGGCAGTCATGTGTGCCCATGTTCGGCCGAAAACTTGCCTGCGCAGGGTGTAGTCCGGGTTTCTCGTATTCGGTGTAGTACTGTATCCGTGTGTTCAGCATTTGCTGTATGAGTTTGCAGACTGTAGAAGTCAGAGCTATTGGTCGCAGATTCGCTGGCTTTGTATGGTCTTTTCCTGGCTTCGGTATAGGATAGATGAGCGAAAGTTTAAGTGAATCGGGTACAAGGCCGGATTCCCAGGATTCGTTAATGATAGGTAAAAGTTTTTTTAGTGTTTCGTCGCTGAGATTGCGAAGTTCTTGCCAAGTCACTCCATCGTGTCCAGGGGCGGACTTCTTTTTGCTCTCGGCCAAAGCTGCTACAAGCTCACCTAGCGCGAAGGGTGTGTCAAGCTCCGCTCTAGGGTCGGCTATCCTGATATATGGCAGTTGTAGTGGTGGTGTTTCAGCAGCATGCGGGAAGAAAGTATGAATGACGCGGTCCTCTAGTGATGTGAGCTCTTCCCGTAGGAAGAGTTCTGAGAGAGGAGGCGCGCCTTTCTTTTTTCCAAGTAGGCTCCTGAGAATCTGCCATAGCGTTTTTAGACCAGGTTCTCGACCCAACTTTGCGCACGTGTCGTGCCACGCGTCGGCTTCGAGCATTTCTTGGTATTCTTTTATCAGTCGGTATTGGCGCTTGACACGCATGAGGTCCCGATGACGTTTTCCTTTATATCGGTATTGTTGTGTTAGGCGATTAGCCTTGCGCCAGAGATTTGCTAGATGCATATCCATGTGCGTCGCGGTGTCATTGCATGGGATATATTCCATGGCGTATGGACGCGCATCAGCGACTGCAGCGCTGAAACCTTCGAAATCTGTAAAACAATCTCCGGTGGCCATTCGAAATTTTTTCCCAGTCAAACACAAGTACCTCTCTTTTCTCTCTAACCTTTTTCCGATTGAGAGTAATGATAATGGGTAGATGGTCACTTCCCCATGTTTCGATTTAACTTCCCACTGCCGCACGAGCCCGGCAGAGGCTAGCGTCAAATCGGGTGTCGTGTCCTGCTGCTTCGCGTGCAGCCCTATACGAGTTGGCGTGTCCGGTGAGTTGCATATATTCAAAGTCGACATTTCTATTACATCGTGGAATACGCGCCCTCTCGGATCAGCCTTGGTGTAGCCCCAGGTTGGATGTTTGGCGTTGAAATCGCCGCCTACTAAGATAGGAAGGCTTCCCGCCTGTGCCTCTACCTCACGCAGCCATTCAAAAGAGTCATTCCGATCTTTGCTCGTTAAAGGCCTGTAGTACGCGGAGACTGCAACCATTGGACGATGTCCTTGCGGACTTAGCTTAACTGCCACTACCTCTCTAAATTGGTAACTTAGGTGTGGAATTTGGAGTTCGGTAGCAGTGCAGTCTTGCCTAACTAAAACAGCGGCCTGGCCTTGCGCTTGCTGATTTCCTTTGCCCTGATGTAGTATGGTAGCTTTTTGAAAGGTTCGATAACCTTGAACTCTGCATGGTCCTCTTGTCTCCTGTAGGAATACGACAAGAGGTTTGGGTTGCTTAATTTGCTGTCTTAGTGTAGAACCATTCTGCGTGAAGCTGCGACAGTTCCACTGAATGATTATAGGTCGTGTAGCCATATTTAATCTGCCGGCTTACGCCATTTAGGTTCGTCATCTCGAGTCTGCAGAACTTTGTGGATTTCCATGAAAAGTGTTTGCATCTGTGTTTTTATTGCATTAGTTACAGCCTGAAATTCTTCCCGTAGATTTTTTTCTAAACGCTGAGTCTCAGTGTACCTTTCTTGCCTTAGGATGCTCAACATCTGTGCATATGCCGAGTCTTGAGCAGTGACAGACAGGCTGTGACGCTGAGGGCGTCTTACTCTGCTGGGATGGCGCAGCTCCGGTGTAAGGCGGCGTTTTAGAATTCGCCGTAACTTTCTTACTCGAAGAACGCCCGACGCGACTTTTTGATCGGCCGCGTTGTGCTTCAGCTGTCGGTGAAGGTTGTTCACCTTCCCGAGATGGCGTTTGGGGTGGTATATCTCGCTGCTGTGGTGTTAGCCTTTCGAGCAATTCCTGTAGCGTGGCTCTCAGCTGCTGATTTTCTTTTTTTAACTCTTTCATTTGTTGCTCATGTTCGTCTAATAGCACAGGTTGTTTGGGGATGCCGTTGATTGATGAAATAAACCAACGAAAGACGCCAGATGTTTTCTAAAAGCAAAACGAAAAGACGCCAGATGTTTCTGAAGCAGAACGAAAAGACGCCAGCTGCTTAACGAAAGACGCCAGATGTTTTCTAAAGCAATGGTTTTGTAAACAATGAAAATTCACAGCGTACATGTAAAATTAAAGTGCGCTGCAAGTCGTCATAACTCATCGAACCTTTAGTATAAACGCGCCCGATCTCACGTCGGTGATGATGTATTGGGCAGAATTCACGGAAGATTCACGCTTCACCGATGAACCTCCGCAGCTTCGCCCACTCATCAACATTCACTCCGTGGATATGCTGTGATTTTTTTCAGACCAGCTGACTGTCTTCTGCGGTACCTCTGCATTATGCCTGAGATTCTGAAAGTCTTTCGGTGCACGACTAGGACAGGCTGAGTTTAGTGATATATGGCCCTGCTTCTGACAGGCAACACAGAACAGCTCTTCATCGCATTCCGCATTTTCAGGATGTTTTCGGCCGCACTGCTTACAAACTTCCTCTGAAGGGCAGTACTTGGCAATGTGTCCCAATCCGTGGCAGTTATAGCAGGCTATGATTTTCGGTTTGTACTCGTACATTCTTGTGATCTCATAGTCAAATACGAGCCTCGTTGGGGGTGATGGTGTATTAAACGTCAGCAGCAGCATGTTCGTCTTTCCAAGTCGCCGCGCGTCAAGGATAGTGGCCGTTTCGCATCTCAAGTGGTCCATGATGTAGTCGATAGTCTGGTCGGGACGCACCTTGATAACCCCCCGACTGCTACCTGCTCTCTGTGTCGGAACTCTTTCGATGCGCACTTCATACATACGAACTCGGCCGCACGTTTTCTCAGTCAATCGTGTCAGCGCTGTAAGCCGTTCAGCATGTTCTTCATCCGTCACTGTAACTTTTATGCAGTTCGCTGCAGATTCGTAACGGAAGATCGCTAATTCTGCTAGCGCCCAACTTTTACTGTCATCTCTAGTGCAGCCGTTATAGCCTGTTTAGGTACATCATGCACATGTACCTTATTAAGTGGCCTGATCGAGAGAGCAAAATGAGGTTCGAGGCGAAGCTGCTCGGGCTTGACTTTCCGGATCGGTTTCCGCTTGGTAAACAGAGACCACTCTGCGTTCCCTTCGTCGTCGCGCGCGTCTCTGGCACCCACCCCATCGTCGCTTGTATCCTCGGTATCCATTTGGTCGTTTAGTGGTGGCCCTGTCTTCCTGGTCACCTCCCTCAAGGGGCGTAGTCCGGCATCTTCTGCTGCTACTCAGTGTTCGCTTGGCGTTCCGTTGTCCTCGGCGTGCTTCGCTCGACGTGCTGTCTGCATCCTGGAGGAGCTGCTGTCCAAT
Organism: Rhipicephalus sanguineus; assembly: GCF_013339695.2. Taxonomy (NCBI): domain Eukaryota; kingdom Metazoa; phylum Arthropoda; class Arachnida; order Ixodida; family Ixodidae; genus Rhipicephalus; species Rhipicephalus sanguineus. The sequence goes on from NC_051179.1 coordinate 203,873,490, forward strand.
TTTCCGGCCTCTCTCGCGCTAGGCGAATACGAAGCTCCAGCGTTCGGTTCACTCGAATGCGAGTGGTGCGGTGGCGTCGGTGGCATCGCCGGGACCGCACTCGAGTTGGGCCTTCGCGCTGTTAGGCCTAAGGCAGCAATCCGCCGTTCAAGCGTTCGTCGTAGCTAAGAAAAAAAAAAACGGCTGCTGATGCTTCGAAAAGGCAGTGTACACTCACCAAAAACGATCACAGAGACGTTGCCCAGTTTACCGCTCACTGTGCGATAAGCTGCACAATTTATCATAAAAACATCGAAGAGCTCAGGTGAGACGCGTCTTCACATTGTGGCGATCAAAGCGCCACCCGCTGCTCAATAAAGACCTTCGTTAACCGTTTCACCCTCGTCTATAACGTTAATAACACCGTTAAAAATTGGCCGCGTATCTGCGTGCTCCGCTGCAAATGCCGTGTAAAGACAATAGAGGAGGCGCTGCGTCTATGCTGCGTGAGATATGGACGCCATCTGGAAATACATCGGGAAAAATGAGCTTGTACAGAGGGTTTCCTTCCTCCGTGGCAGAGGGCGTTCGTCCGCGCGCGTAGCTAAAGCCCCTTGATGTTGGAAAGTATCGGCGCTCCTTTATCCACGCCGTCTCACCCTCGCCGGGCCGGCAACCTCCTCTTTCTTCACCCTTTCTTTCGCGGAGCTGGCGCATCCGCAACGCTGAGTGGCTGCGACGCGCGATACCTCCCAGTCAGGTGACCCTGACGTCACGAGAAGCGAGCGCAAGCAAACTTCGTGCGCTTTCAGTTGCTTACGCACGCCATGAACCCTCCAGGCGTGTGTGCACGGGTGTGCGCAGGTGTATGCGTGTTTTACGTGTGCATATGTGTGCTTGCGTCTGTATGTGCGTGTGCGCGCGTGCTAACGTGTGAGTGCATGTACGTGCGTTTGTGGATGTCTTCGCGCGTGTTTGTGCGTGTACGCACGTATGTGTGTGTGTATGTGTGCGCCTGCGTGTGCGTGCGCTTGTGTGTTTTCGCGCGCGTGTATGTATGTGCGTGCTTGCCTGTATCGCGTGTGTATGTATGTGCGTGTGTGCATGCATCGCATGCGCGTGTGCATGTACGTGCGTGCGTGTCTGTATCACTTGTGCATGCGCGTGCGTGTCTGTATCGCTGTGTATGTGTGTGTGTCTGTATCGCGTGTGTATGTATGTGCCTGCGTGTCCGTATCGCGTGTGTATTTATGTGCGTGCGTGTATTGCGTGTATACGCGCGTGTGTATATATGTATGCGTGCGTGCCTGCATCGCGTGTGTGTGCATGCGTGTCTGTATCGCGTCTGCATGTATGTGCATGCGCGTCTGTATCGCTTCTGTATGCTCGTGTATATGTATGTATGTGCGTGCGTGTCTATATCGCATGTGTATGCGCATGTGTATGTAAGTGTTAGCGTGTCTGTTGGCATGGGCACGCACGTTTGTATCACGTGTGTACGCGCGTGTGTATGTATGTACGTATCTATATCGTGTGTGTATGTGTGTGCGTGCCTGTATCGCGTGCGTATGATCGTGTGTATGTGCTTGCGTGTCTGTATCGCGTGTGTATCTATGTGTGTGTGTGTGTGTGTGTATGTATGTGCGTGTCTTTATCACGTGTATATGAGCGTGTGTGTGTGCCTGCGAGCTTGTATCGTGTGCGTGCGTGTCTGACAGCGGCATTGACACAAAAAGGCTTCGGGCCCACTCATTTGGCCCAATTCAATTTCAGTTTCAGGCTGCCTTCTTTGAGCTCATCAAGACCACAATCATGAAAAAAATTCTCGCCTATACTTTATGCTCATTGCATTATATGCGCTTGCATTATATGCGCTTGCATTATATTGTCACGTGGTCGTGACGTCGACGAAGACAGCAGTCGGCGTTTGCAGGATGAAAGTGTTTATTTGGCCGAACTTGTGGCCGGAAAATGAGAACTGGAACTACAGCAATATACGCTGTACAATGACAGCGGCGAACAGGGCGTCGTTCGTCGATCAACTGACAAGCAGTCAAGCGCGTCGGCTTTTATACAGGCGCTATCGAACTTTCCAGCGATATCGCTGGTGGCGGCGTAATCTCTAGACAAAGCTGGAACATTCGCGTGCGGGGCGCAATCTTAACAAACCGATCTACTACAATCGCGACGCTTCTAGAACACTACTTCGCCGACAGCGTCGAGCGTTGATAACCGTCCCTGCCGGTCAAACCCGAATACATCAAAACAAGACAAGAAGTGGCCGTGGCAATATCCAAAGATGTTAGTTAATACTAACACAACCAGGTTTGCGGCTAACAATAACTTTTTACTTCCTAAGGTTCATACTAACTACGGTAAATCATCTTCTCTCTTCTGTACCATCTCCATATGGAATAACTTGCCCACTTCATTAAAATGTAAAGTTTCTTCTATTTCATTTAAAAACTCATTAAAAGAGCATTTGTTAAATAGTTGACCCGTCTTTTTTTGTGTTACTTCACAATGTATTTATTATTTGTTTTTTGATGCCATGCCCTTTTGTTTTTCAATCTTCTTTGTGTATTCTTTTTTTCTGCGATTCTAACAGCTGCTTATTGTTGTTTTATTTATTTGTAATCATCACCGAGGGTCCCGTTGCAGTCCTGTACTTTGGGACCCTCGTCTGTATATTTTACTCCCTGTAACATTCTTTTATATCATGATAATAATAAACTTATTGATTAATACACCTAAGCGTTACGGACAGCCTAGGCGGCGACGGAGAGGTAAACAGCTGAGCCGCCAGTAGGTATACTCTTTTTTTTTTCGATGCGCTTATTTGTATTTATGGAGGCGTCTTGAAAAATGTGAATTTTTATTTATCGAGGTGTCTTGAAAAATATATCTGTCACTTTGTTCTATCGGAAGCCCACTTTCGTCATGACTATTGCTTAAGAGACAGGTTCTCATTTAACGCTTCAAGGGGCCGTTTAAACAAACGCGCGCAGTGATTCCAATACGGCTGCGGCGAGCCAGTGGAGGGTTCAGCGTGCCGTGCGCAGCTCGCCGGCCAGCGGAGGGGAGATATCCGAGGACAATTGAGGAGCAAAACGCGCGCGCGGCGGAGAGTGTCGCTACTTTCTAGATCAAGGGGCTTAACGCATAGCATGGCATTTTCAGCGCAGCCGCAGCCACAGCTTAAGGAACTAGTGTCTTTAGAATTCTGTATCTATGTATTTTCTAATAAAGGAACACACCACGTAATACTAACCTAGTGAAGTTGCGCCTCAGATATGCCTAATATTTACATTTTCATCGACAACGTTCACAAGTATGAACAGCCGTACCAGTTCAAGATGGGTGGGCGGTAAGCAAGTGGTTCAACTTTGGCCGGGTGGCTGAATCGGGTGACAGACAGACAGAGAGACAGACAGACAGACCAAAATTTCTGCGCTTATGTTCCCCAAGAAAGACTATCGTCTTTAATAACGATCCGAGGTCGGTAGCATGCCCAACGAACGCCAACGGAACGCGATCGTGCAAGTGCTCCGCCTTCGCATCGCCTCATGGTCCCCTTTAGCGCGAGATGGTGTAATTTTTTAACACGAAAGAGTTTTATGCCGGGGTCCACCAAGACTTCAGTGACGTATTTCCGTCACGGAAGTGACGTCCAAAAAATGTACACTATCAGATGGCAAAGAAAAAAGTTCTGTCAACGGGCATCGAACCCACGACCGCTCGGTCCGCAACAACAGATGCCGGGCGTGCTATCCACTGAGCCACGGTCACAAGACTCTAGAGCCTTTACAAACGCGCCTTTTACATCTACCACTCTCCCGGTCGGCGGGGTGGTGTTACCCTCTGGTAGCGGCAAGGTAAAGTAATTCGTCGTTACTGTGGCCTCCGCGATTAGTACCTGCAAGTACAGGTTCCTCCCATTCGGCTCATTTTCAATAGAAGTGCAATTTTGTCAATTCCTTAACACACCGCGAGGTGGCGACCTTAATGCAAGCGTCGTAAAAGCGTCGGCCTCGCTCATAGCACCACGCTAATCAAACCAAAAATAGCTCTGCGACGCGCGCCTGCCTCGCTGTAACACCGCGTTCCCCGCCTACGCGCTTTCCCCGAGAAAAATTGCGGCCGGGCTACCGGGGCGGCACGACGCCCCTTGCGTTTCCTTTTAGTCTGGCCGTGGTGTTCAATCACATTTTAACATGCCGCGGGATGGCGACCAAGTTCTGCGTCCAATATGCGACGCTCTTCTGGCTATCACACCTCGTTCTCTGATTACGCTTTCACCGTTAACCACTACAGCTACCACAATGGTTTGTTTAATCATTGAACATGGACGTTAGTCTTCGGCATGGAGATGTGCACAAAGCATTAAAGTGGGTGCATCCACGTTAAACGGTGCTATAGCTGCCAGACATCAATATACGTTGTGCAAACTCTCTTATATCAATGTACAGTAAACGTTCAGTTACTTCTATAGGGGCACGTTTTACTTTCGTGTTATTCCGATTCCTATGACGGAGGGATCAACCATGTTTTTTTCTTAAATGTCTATTACGCTAGCGTTCGGTGAATTTGTGAATACGGGCTGAGATGTTTCGTCTATTCGGCATCCGCTGCATCTTTTTTTTTCCACACTTTCGTCTATCTACTTATTCTTGGTTTCGTGAATAAAAGTTTCAGTTGGCACTCAGCGCCCGTTCGTGTGTCACTTTCCTTCGTCCTGTCTTTGCGCTGTTTCTCAAGTTTTACAAAAAAAAATCACAGCATATACACGGGGTGAATGATGATGAGTGGGGCGAAGCTACGGAGGGAATCATCTGTAAACCGTTAAACTCTTCCGTGAAATGCGCCCAGTACATAATATAAAGAGTGTGAAACATCGTGTATATATTAAACATCAAACTTTTATTGTACTGTTGGTTTACGTGGTCCCTTCATTATCACTTGTGATCGGTGAAATGCAAGGAAGAAGTCCGCTCCCGAGCGAAAGAGCGCCAAGAGCGACCGCATTCCCCGCTCGCCCTGTGCGAATTAAAGGCAAGGCTAGAGGGAAGACAGGACGCGCGTTCCACGACGCGAGGTCGGTAGCATGCCCAACGAAAGCCAACGAAACGCGATCGTGCAAGTGCTCCGGCTTCGCATCGCCTCATGGTTCCATTTAGCGTCCCAAAACCAAACATATTGCTCAAGGTGTGCCTTGCGTTTTTCGTAGAAATAATTTCTTTATCATGTACATTAAGACGAAAAGTTGAAAGCTCACTAGAGTGTATCGCCCGCAAAGTATGTCTTTTAGTGTGATTTAACTCTCGTACGGCAGGGTCCTCGCGCCGTTGCCGGTCCACCTCGCCCGTTGACGATCGGGCGAGGTGGCTACATACAACTAGTACTACTACACTTTAAGAAAAACATCTGGCGTTCTTTCGTTCTGCTTTTACAAAACATCTGGCGTCTTTCGTTGGTTTATTTCATCAATCAACGGCGTTTTGAACAAAATTTTATTGTTTAATCACGCACAGGAGAAATCTCACCAGGCACTACCTTGGAGGTAAACAATGGCTGCTAATGGCAATGAGAGACAGAAGAAGTCGGCTTTTAGCTAACACTTACACTTCTACTTCTACTAACGTTTCCTACTGGAACATGCCAATGGCTGCTAATGGGGAATGAGAGACAGAAGAATTCGGCTTTTAGTTAACGCGCACGCTGCGAATTTTTTATTGTTCAACAACGCACAGGAGAAATCTCCCACCGGCACCACCTTGGAGGTCAAAGCGTAAGACTTGTTACTCACTACTACGACCACGACGACTACGAGGGACGAACGGGTGCCGCCTTAAGGAGCTTCGCCCCTAAAAATAAACTCGAAAGGGGTCTCCACGCGTGCGTACGAACGTGTACATAGCTTTAGTGACGTGCGCACAAAGCAGTTATAAGGCGACAGTTCGCCGCGTTGCTCACGGAAGGAAAGTTCACGGGACGCATAATAAAAGTAGGAAACATTAGCTACAAATGCTCGCCGCTACTTGTGACCGCGCGATCTCGCGTGGCGGAACGGCGCCGAGCGTAAGGACAAACAAAGGTGTAGTGCCCAAGCGCCCGCATTGCAATGGGCTTAGTCCTCACAAAGATAGCGGCGAGCGCGCATCGTCTCTTTTCGGTGTCTGTTGGCCCGAAAGCAGCCCGAAGGCTTCCAGAAAGCTTCCGCAACTAAGAACGGTAAGGAACTGCGCGATTCACGGAACACAAGAAGTAGTACGCAGGACAAGCGCAGACTAACAACTGAAATTTATTGAAGCATAAATCTTCTACTTCAGAAAACCTACATGCGCACAAGCTCTCTCGACAATATCACACACCATAGTAAAAGCCCTTTATCTACGCTAAAAATGCCAACACTATCTTATGCAGGTAAACGGAGAGTTCACTAATGCATTTATCAGGACGAAGCCTCGAGATCACTGACGCTTCCAAAATTCCACGTGCTCTTTTTTCTCTGGCACACCCCAGCACTCTCGTTTCTTCAAAAAGTGGGATGCAGTTAGCGCAGGATCTGCAATGAACCGCCAAATGTTGCCGACTGGCTGAAGCTACAGCATATACTAATGCTCCGAAAGGCGTTTATTTAAACATCTTCCAGTTTGGCCCATATAGAGCTTGCCGCAGCTTAACGGGACCTCATAGACAACATCCGATCTGCATCCTACAAACTTGCGTTTGCGATTCGTGCCGCAGCTTCCACTCCTCTGCACACTCGTAAGGGCGCACAACCATGACAATTTACATGGTGCTGAACAAAAAACATCTACGCCAAATTTACTGGCCACCTTGTTATTACCATGCGAAAGTTTGTGGACGTAGGGCAACACCACAAAACCTCGCCTTTCTGTTCCTAATGTACTGTCCGCCCGTGGAGGTGCAGTACATCTACCAAAGGTTTCCAACAGTTTCTCTGCTACGGCCTTTAGCAGAACGTCCGGAAAGCGCGCTTCTTGCAGTCTGGCCACTTGGGAGGTGAAACTATCCTGGATCGTGTGGTGGTATGACTTACTTAAAGATGACTTCAAACTAGAGGTGTGCGCCGCCGCGCCGCGACGCCGCGGCCGCCTGTTTTGGTCACACCGCTCGCGCCGCCGCCGAAGTCCCAAGAGAGATCACGCCGCCGCCGCCGCCGCCGCGCAATAATTGCAGCGCGCCGCCGTTAGTCTTTTCTTTTATTTCGAATGGGGGATCTGGAAATAAAATACAGCACTTCTCCGGAGGAGCTCTTCCCGATGTGTCCGTGTAAAGAACAGTCTATTTCAGCGGCCGCTGAATAGCGGGAGCTCGGCGAGAAGCGCCTGTTTCCGGTTCCTGTTCTGCAGCGCCATCATGACATCAAAAAGCTTTCGAACACTCTCGACACAAATGATAGGGACTGAATGCGCTTCAATGCAACGAACGCAGCCATCAGAGCTCCGATTTTTGGTGCACATGTCTTTTGGTCATGTTAGCCATCGATTTAGGTTTAATGCGGCCGCTCGTCTAACGCAGCTGTGAGGTCGGTACGCATTCCCTGCATAGTTCTCAAACATCTGGGACACATTCATATGCAAATTCAGACTTGAAAGGTTCATGTTTCTGTGCATTTCGTCCACTCACTTCTTACGCTAGGAATGTGCTGGCGGGTTGGGTGCGGCGACGTGGTCAAGAGCGAGTTGACATCACGGCTCACCGCTTTTACGAATCACTGAATGCGCTCTGCCGAAATGGACTGTGGACATCTTTGGATGAACGCATCGAGAATAGCTCCCCAGAAGTTGTAGTATATTTTTCTTCTCCAGAAATATCACGAGTATCGCCTGACCTTAACGCTGCCGCGTCCTCCAGCCTTAAAGGGGGACGACCCAACTCGCTGGATAGCATATTCTTCGAGTCTTGGACATAGTACACTGTGCATAAATAGATGAAATAGATAAATAATATATGTGTATATATATATATATATATATATATATATATATATATATATATATATATATATATATATATATATATATATATATATATATATATATATATATGTGTGTGTGTGTGTGTGTGTGTGTGTGTGTGTTTTTCGCGCCGGCAAGAAGTTAGGGAGCGTTTGCGCGAGAGTTGAAAAAAGCGCACAGAAGAGGCAGGCCGCTGACAGCACTGAAGGTTGCACTATGAAGCACTCTAAGCGTTTCACTGAATGCGCGAGCGGAGTGGTGTACACCATCACTTTTTCATGTGGTGGTGCGTACATTGGGCAGACGGGTTGTTGTCCTAACGTCCGTCTAAGGGAGCACGCTAGCTCTCTGAAAGGTACACCATCTACGCATCTTTCCCTTCATTGCCGGCAGTGCGGATGCGCAGCCGAGCTAAACAAAACCACCGTGATGATGAGGCACAGGGACCAGCGCACGCGTGAAATTGCTGAAGCGTTTGAAATTATAAACACAAAAGACAGATGCGTGAGCCAGCCTTCGATCGCTCTCACAGAAGCTGAGATTACATATCTACAGCATACGTGAGTACATGCCTGGTGGGGGATAAGATTTTTTGTATGGTTTTTTTGTGCTTATATATGACACGTTTCTTCCATTAAAATTTCAGTTGTTAGACAGCGCTTGTGTCGTGCACTTCCTTGTGTTTTCGTGTTCCTTTTTTGCGCTGAACATGGCGAGTACGTTCCAACTAGCCCAATTTGCCTCCTTACTACGTGGTTGGTATGCCCAGCACATGTGACCACCATCCCTGAAAGATAGTCTGATATCTAAAAACAGCAACTTGCATTCACTGGCAGCTCAAAAGTAAAATTCAGTTTCTTGGCCACGGATTTAAAAACATGAAGAATGTTATCTGCTACCTCCGCTAGATTATTGTCTGAATTCACACTTACAAAGATTAAAAAATCGTCGACATATCTGAAGACACGTACAGTGCTTTCGTCAACAAGTGCCCGCGATAGTGAACAATCTAAATCAGCAAGATAAATCTTAGTTAAAATCGGCGCCACGCTAGATCCTATACAAATCCCCAGTTTTTGTACATAAAACCCTTCTTTGAAGCTCAAATAGTTGAAGTTAAGTAGACCTCAAGTAACTCCAAAAACCCTTCTACTGAAATTCCACTCGTATTTTGAAAGTCCACCACTCCCGAGCGTTCAATGTAGTTGCGAACGGACACTGACAGGTCCTCGTGGGGGACCGAATAGAACAACTACTCTATGTCCACCGAGAAGCCAGAAGTCACTCCTGGCTGCGTGTCTTTCAACATATCCACAAGTCGGTCCGAACTGGCAATCTTGTAGGGATCCTCAGGTGCCAACCTTCTCAACTGTTTTTGGAGATACCGGCTGAGGGTGGCCTGCCACGTACCCCGTTCCGTAACAATGGTCCTAAAGGTGCAATCCAATTTGTGGCTTTTTGCACTGAAGAACATAGAAAGAACTAGGGTTTTATTCCCTCACACATCCTTCTTTAATCTATCTAGCTTCAGGTTTTCCAGCACCGCAAGAGCCTTGCTTTTCGCCTTCGTTGCTTTTATGTATGCAGTCCTAAAGTTCTTCGAAACAGCAGCTGTGGCCTTGTCATCATACAACTTCTGGGGCATTACTACAAAGCCTCCATCTTCATCAGCCAGCAAAATTGCCTGGCCTGAGTCTGATATATTCTTCAACCGTAAGTAATCTGCGGCTACCATCTTTTTCTGTTAGATGCGAAGCATCTCTTGTTCGGGGGTATGTCCTGCAGTGGGCTAGTCCGCACTCACACTACGCATGCGCAGGAAGAGAACCGGCCAAGCGGGTTTCCTCCGGGCTGCTGCCCGCAGGAGAGTCGGTGGGGGAGCAGGAGGGCGGCGCGGTGTGCTTCCAGGCGGGGGGGGGGGGGGGTGACGTCTGAGGCGCGGCTGCTTGTCTCACTCTCCTGCTGTGGGGGTGCGAACGGGTTTTAAAGACGATAGCCTTTCTTGGGGAACGTAAACGCAGAAATTTTGGTTTGTCTGTCTGTCACCGGAATCAGCCACCCGGCCAAAGTTAATAATAATATCTGGGGTTTAACGTCCCAAAACCACGCTATGATTATGAGAGACGCCGTAGTGGAGGGCTCCGGAAATTTTGACCACCTGGGGTTCTTTAACGTGCACCTAAATCTAAGTACACGGGCCTCAAACATTTTCGCCTCCATCGAAAATGCAGCCGCCGCGGCCGAGATTCGATCCCGCGACCTTCGGGTCAGCAGTCGAGCGCCATAACCACTAGACCACCGTGGCGGGGCACCCGGCCAAAGTTGAACCACTTGCCGAAGGGCCAGCCGTCTTGACTGCTGACCAGGTTCATACTTGTGTACATATCTGAGGCGCAACATCACTAGGTAACTATTAGGTTGTGTGTTCCTTTAATAGAAAATACATAGATACGTAATTCTAAAGACCCTAGTTTCTTAAGCTGCGCTGAAAATGCGGCTGCGCTGAAAATGCGATATGCACGCAGACGAGCGCCCTCTATCACGGAGAAAGGAAAGAACCTCCTCCGTGCGATCTGCACAACATGGCCTCCGATATGGCGGACGCGAAACCCACCGCGCGCCCGCCATCTCGGAGGCCATGTGCACAAACTCTTGTTTCCCGACGTATTGCCAGATAGCGCCCATATCTCAAGCAGCGCTAATCTATCGTCTTTCGGCGACATTTCGGCGACAAGCACGCAGATACGTGGCCAATTTCTGTCCTGCTGTGTACAGCATTCCTCCTGGTTGCTGCTGCTTGCCGGCTCCAGCAGCGGGTTTTGGGGTGCCTTTGCGACGAAGCCGAGGTCGGTAGCATGCCCAACGAACGCCAACCGAACGCGATCGTGCAAGTGCTCCGGCTTCGCATCGCCTCATGGTCCCCTTTAGCGGGAGATGGTGTAATTTTTAGATGCGAAGTATCTTAAGGCGGAGCTCAATCCGGTGGTGGTGGTGGTGGTGGTGTGCGGCGTGGCCACCCTACTACGCATGCGCATACCCTCTCCACACACCTCCTCTCCACTCACCCTCTCCCCTTCCCCTCTCCACTTTCACTCTCCCCTTCTCCACTCCGCATTCCCTCTCCACTTTCCCTCTCCCCTACTCCTTTCCACTCTTCCTCTGAAACGCGGGCTAGACATGCCGAAATTCGCTCCTGCGCAACGCCGCGATGAGCTCGAGCGCATGCGCGTCCCCTCCCCTTCTCTCTCCTCTCCTACGCTGCCCCCTCTCGCCAGCCTGTCGACCGCGTTCCCTGCTCGCCCTGTGAGAATTAACGGCCAGGCTAGATGGAAGATACGACGCGCGTAGCGTCCCTCTTCGCGTTCCACGACGCAAGGTCGGTAGCATGCCCAACGAACGCCAACGGAACGCGATCGTGCAAGTGCTCCGGCTTCGCATCGCCTCATGGTCCCCTTTAGCGGGAGATGGTGTAATTTTTTTCTTTCTAGTGATAGTCCGCTGTGTCGACACAATCCAAAATGCATCGTTCCCTCTCCTCAACTTGCGCTTTTAGGGGCGAAGCTCCTTAAGGCGGCACCCGTTCGTCCCTCGTCGTGCTCGTAGTAGTGAGTAACAAGTCTTACCCTTTGACCTCCAAGGTGGTGCCGGTGGGAGATTTCTCCTATGCGTTGATGAACAATAAAAAATTCGCAGCGTGCGCGTTAACTAAAAGCCGAATTCTTCTGTCTCTGTAGAAGTGTAAGTGTTAGCTAAAAGCCGACTGTCTCTCATTCCCATTAGCAGCCATTGTTTACCTCCAAGGTAGTGCCTGGTGAGATTTCTCCTGTGCGTGATTAAACAATAAAAATTTTGTTCAAAACGCCGTTGATTGATGAAATAAACCAACGAAAGACGCCAGATGTTTTGTAAAAACAAAACGAAAGAACGCCAGATGTTTCTAAAGCAAAACGAAAAAGACGCCAGCTGCTTAACGAAAGACGCAAGGTGTTTTCTAAAGCAATGGTTTTCTAAACAATGAAAATTCACAGCGTACATGTAAAATTAAAGTGAGCTGCAAGTCGTCATAACTCATCGAACCTTTAGTATAAACGCGCCCGATCTCACGTCGGTGATGATGTACTGGGCAGAATTCACGGAAGATTCACGGTTTACCGATGAACCTCCGCAGCTTCGCCCACTCATCATCATTCACTCCGTGGATATGCTGTGATTTTTTTTTCCGCGATGCTGTGTACAGACGCCAGTAGCTCGTGCTTCTTCACTGGCATTTCCATACTGTACTTGGGTCCCCTGCTCAGTAGCTTTCGACAGCTGGAGGAATCACCGCGCCACCTAAACAAAGAACCGGCACTTCGCCCGCCTGTACCTTGGTAGTCACGGCAATGTCCTCCTTCTCTTGCACCAGAGAAACTCCGTTGCAGCTTTCGCCAGGTCCTGGAAAATCGAGTGTTCTAAGACCTCCGGCACCGCATCCTTTCCAGCTGAAGCACAGGAACCTCAGCCACTCCTTCAACAGGCGCACATGTGTCCAGTGTTCGCTCCTAAGAATCTTAGCGATTTCCTTCCAATGTCCTTCGGAGCAGCCGAATACCCTGAACAGTCCGGACACAACCGGAGGCGGCTGACCTTTTCTCAGGCACTACCGAAGAATCCTGGCCTCACAGGTCGCAGCAGCAATAATGCTTGTGCACAACGAACATCATCAAAAAAGTTCAGAGCAACGCAAAAAAACTCTGGCAAAAGTTTTAACCTCGATAAGCTGGCCGGAATGATAGAGAAAAGCACAAAGGGCTGCTTAAAGATGTTTTTTCAGCAAAGACTAACAAACCTGAATGTGCATTCCGTGTTATAGTCTCGGAGAACGGAACATGGCAGAAATGTGTCGCGCAATTTTTGCAGGCGTTTTTTAAGGATTTTACCGTGTGATAATCCTTTCGTCGTTGAAAACTCCGAGCAGGTTGTTGAATTTTTTACTAACAGACATGAGGACAGGCTTTGTGCCTTCTCGATAGACATAAAGGATTTATACTATTCAATACCCCATAACGACCTAATGAGTTGCGTCAGTGCTAGCATTGATGAACTTGGAGCGGTTCGTTTTCAGAACGAATCAGGTCTATCCTGTAGTAGATTTTTAGAACTGCTATCCTTTTATTTGAACACAACTTTTGCGACATGGGATGACAACATTGTAACCCAAAAGAACGGCGTGTGCATCGGATCTTGTATCGCTCCTCGCTTAAAGGGGCCCTCCAACACTATTCAACCCCCCATTTTTTACTTGCGGGTTGCGTAGACTGATGGCTGGGGATAATTTTAGCATAAGTTTAAGCACCGATATCAAATTATTTAGTATTTTAATCACGCGTTGAAGTCGCTACATCGCTGCTGACCGCATCAGCGCGTAGTGGCGCTTGCCAGAACTATTGCGGGCGGAAATGACGAAGATGGGCGCTGGCCTATGATTGGATAAATGTAACGTTAGAAGTAATAACGGCGTTGCATCAAAGTTGAGATTACTATTGTGTTTCGTTTTTCTTTTCTGTGCTTTTTCAATGAACTCCAAATAGCCGCCGTCGCAACAAAAAATATCACTACAACCACAAAGTACGACAGAGGCGCCGGTTGCCATTTCGCCTCTGGTGGCTCTGGCTTTCTTTCTTTCTTTTTTTTTTTTTTGCCTGCGCCGGTCGGATGTCCATATGAAACGCTTGCCCCTCTTCCTTCTTTTTGCGTCTGTACGTTTGCGAGCTGCCTCTTTCCGCATGTGCGGTAGGCTCATGATTGTTGTTGAAACGGTGCATCGTCGGGCTGCTCACCGAACAACCCGCGTAGGGGGTTGTTCCCTTCTCAGAATGAGAAGAGGGAATGACATGGAATGTCGTTGTAAGGAACAGCAGACAAAGCCTCCCCAGCCTCGCTACGAAGCGGTAGCGCCCGCTCAAGTTCTGACAAGTCAGGAGGAACCACGTTTGTTACTATGGCAACGACGTCAACAATACGTTGGAAAGGAGAAGCAACAATGGTGTGCGAGCTTCCCCTACGTAAGAGCTTTCAGCCCATTTCATTGGAGCGCCATCCGACGTCACAGCAGAGTGTGAAATGTGGTCACGTGACCCCGCGAAAATCGAGTTGAGGGCAGGCATTTTTTTTCTTGTATTTTGAATTTTCTAAATCGAATAACTTCGTATTGCGTGCCGCTATCGCTGCCGTTCTTGCTGCACTAGTTCGTCCGTACTTCAGTCTACGCAATCCAAGAGTAAAAAATGGGGGGTTGAAGAGTGTTAGAGGGCCCCTTCAAGTGATTTATATTTGGCTAATCGTGACAGGCTTTTCAGCCAACGTCTGAACAAGGATGGAGTCGTGGCGTTCAGGTTTGTTGATGATTATTTAGTTATTTTAAGCAATAACGCGGCAGATTTTATCCCATTGTTTCAAACACAAAGAAGGTGTTTTCAGAGTGCCTTCATCCTTTAGAATTCACCCATGAAGTTCCCGTTGAGGGCTTCATTAGATTATTATATTTAGTACTGCTTTTCTCTGACCGAAGTACCTTTTGGGGGTATGAGCCGAGGGGCAAGAAACCCGTGCTCCCATTTAAATCTGCGCACTCTAAACTGGTGAAACGTGCAATTATTTATTCGTGTTTCGTGAACGCCCTCAAAAAATCCTCTGAACACAGTCGAAGACAGCTTACTTAGACAAGCTAACAGACTGGGGGAAGCTGGTTATCCAGTAACCATGCTAACCTCGGTGGCCGAGAGTTTGCAGAGACGTTACAAGGTCGGAGCAAGCAGTGAAATCACGCGTCCAGAGAAACCAAAGAATGTAGCGGCCTACATGCATCGTATCTCCCATAACCTCAAGAAGATTGGTAGTAGAGCAGGAGTCCAGGTGGCGTTTCCCGCCCCTGAACGACTGCAAGGTCTATGTGGACGCGTAAATAAAGAGGGAAACGGGCCAGTTGCCATTTGCACCACGCGGCAGGGACGACGTTTTGTGGAATGCACGCGTAGTGTAGTTTATTCCATTCCCTTGTCATGCGGGCGAGTGTATATCGGGCAAACTGGGAGATGCTTGAACGAAAGACTTAAGGAGCACTATTATACCGTTAACTCAGCTGTTTCCGGTCATTTAGGCATACAATGCCGAGATTGTGCTTGCGTTCCACGCTTTGAAGATACGCATGTGCTCAGCCGTTCTTCGGGCATGATGACAAGATTCATTCAAAAAAGACAGGGCGTGCAAACACGGACACAAGAAAGAAGTCAGGACACCACAAATGCCACGATGACAAGACTGATCATTGAAGCTGCACACATAGATAGTAAGGGTTGCGCATGTGTAAGCATGGCGTCCCTCGCACTGACCGAAAAAGAAAAACTGTTTCTTTATATGTGTCGCTAGGTATTGACTGTTTGTAACGAGCGGAACACCAATGTACCAGATTGTTGAAATTTTCTCTTCTTTTTTCGTGTGCCTCCTATATATATGACGCACTGATGCTAATAAAAAAGCAGTTGTGAGTAAGCGCTCGTGTGTCTGCCATTTCGTCCTCATCTCTTAGCGCTGTTTCATCACCATGCATCCTACAAACTTGCGTTTGTGATTCGTGCCGCAGCTTCTACTCCTCTGTACACTCGTAAGGGCGCACAACCGTGACAATTTACATGGTGCCGAACAAAAAACATCTACGCCAAAATTTCCTGGCCACCTTCTTGATACCATGCGAAAGCTTGTGGACGTAGGGCAAAACCACAAAGCCTCGCCTTTCAGGCCAGGCAATTTTGCTGGCTGATAAAGATGGAGGCTTTGTAGTAATGCCCCAGAAGTTGTATGATGACAAGGCCACAGCTGCTGTTTTGAAGAACTTTAGGACTGCAGACATAAAAGCAACGAAGGCGAAAAGCAAGGCTCTTGCGGTGCTGGAAAACCTGAAGCTAGACAGATTAAGGAAGGATGTGTGACGGAATGAGAACCTAGTTCTTTCTATGTTCTTCAGTGCAAAAAGCCACAAATAGGACTGCCCCTTTAGGGACATTGTTACGGAAAGGGGTACGTGGCAGGCCACCCTCAGCCGGTATCTCCAAAAACAGTTGAGAAGGTTGGCACCTGAGGATCCCTACAAGATTGCCAGTTCGGACCGACTTGTGGACATATTGAAAGACACGCAGCCAGGAGTGACTTCTGGCTTCTGGGTGGACATAGAGGAGTAGTTCTATTCGGTCCCCCACGAGGACCTGTTTGTGTTGTGGGAATCGAGCGCGCCCTTCTCTTTGGCGCCTCGTTCCCCAGCTAGCGCGCGTTGGCCCCGCGCGGCCCGAGCGCCGGGAACCGCCGTTAATCGTCAGACCACGGCGGCAGCGCCAGGCCTCTTTTTCTGGTGCGAGCCATGCGGCGGCCTCCCGGCGCGCGGGCACGCGTCCGGGCATGCCTCGACATACTCACATGCTCACGCCACCAAGCTAGCTTACGTCACTGCGCGACGCCTGTCTTCATTGGCCGCCAGTAACAACCCCTTCCCCCTTGAGCTCGCTTCTGTCTCGCGCGGGCTTGCCCGCGTGAGATGCACTCAGGCCGGCACGAGAGGTTGACGCGCTGCTCTGGCAGGCGGCTTCTCGTCAGTGCGCTCGACTGCTGCCCTTTGTGTGATGGTCGTAGCGCCGCCGGCAAGCGTACTCGATCGGTCTTGCGGAGTTCCCTTTACGGCCTGCAAACCCGTGACCGTCGTACTGTGCTGCATCTTGGGTTAATAAAACCGTGTTGTTTGTTGACAGCCTGCCTTGAGTGCCTTTTCTGCGCCGTGCTGGAGTCGATGAACCCGGCCGTAGCGTCTTTGTTCGCTGCGGCAGCGGAGAACGTCGCGTCCCTTCACGGTCGCCTCGTAGGGTAAGCTTTGTGCTAAACCTATCTCCACATAACTGGCGCCCAACTTGGTTTCGGCATGGCATCAGAGCAGTCCCTCTCGAGGCGCTCGTTCCTGCTCGATCCCGTGGCGACAGAGTTGATCTCGTTCGATGCGGACGACGCCGGCAGCGCGAGGTAAGCTCGCCTTAGCGGCCCTCGGCTCTCGGCCACCGGGAGAGATCCCGTCTTTGGGGCCTCCTTTGGTGATGACCGCTCGAATGTGGACTACAGTCCTAGTCTAGCCAGTTTCGGGTTTTCTCAGCTGGTCGAGACACACGCGGAGCACGTGCCTTCGGGCCCCTCCAATGCGTCGTCTCCGCTCGCTGGCCTTCCTTTGTTAGCGGCGCAGCTGAGGGACCAAGCCGCCGCACCGGAGCGTCCCTACTTAGGCCACATGGTGCTGGCATTCACACGCTCGCTGTACCATCGTTGTCACGAGCGCGAAGGGTTGGCAGTGTCGTCCGCGATCCAGCTCGCATAGGCAACACCGTCGCCGCGTTTTCCGACGATCATGTTCCTCATGCGCGCCTGGGCGACGTTTTCGGCAAATGTGAGTAACCGCGCTCCGTTGTCGATTCGTTTGCCTGTCGCATGAGGCATCATGCATCCGTCGGTGCGGAAACCCTACTCTTCGCTGTGCCGTTTATTGACCCCTTGGGACTGGCGTGCATGGCGGAGAACAGGCGCACGACCCTACAACGGCGGCGCCTGCCTCGGAGCCGCTGTACACAACTGCGGCACGGCTCCAGGCAAAACATTGCCTTCCATCTCGCGAGCAGAACCGCTGTTTCGTGCGGCGCTTCGCGGTTGGGCCGTGGTTGTGCGCTGGGAGACTCGCGCGCGCCGATAGAGCGCTTTGTGCATCTCCCTGGTCTTTCGCTGCCCGTGATTCTCGGTCGCGTCTTTCTCGCGCGCACGGGTATTGTGAATGACTTCCCAAGCGGTGGTTACAGGGTCGTCCCTATCGGCGCCCTACTACCATTTGCAACCCTCGTAGTGGCTATCGCTGCCTTTTAAGTTCGGGACGCCACTCGAGATTTCGCTCGCCGGTAGCTTGTCTGCTATGTCAACACAGTGCCATTGGTGGAGGAAACGAACCCCATGGCGCTAGTCTGGCTTAAGCGCTTGCGCGAGCCCTCGGGCCGCCTCGCGCGCTGGGCGTTGACTTAGCAGCGGTACAACTTCGTTGTGCGCTACCGGAAAGGGAGTTCAAACGTCGTGGCTCACGCCTTGCCGCGTGCCCCCGTTTCGGTGTGACACCTGTGTTCGCCACTCCCGAGAGCAATCGCATCGAGTAGACTCCGGGGCCTCTGGCTCCAATGGGTCGAAAGAAGCGAACCCCGACGGCGAATTGACTTTTGAGTCGATCGCCTCGGGTGAGCACGTCACTTCAGCCGGTATCCTGTTAAGCAGAGAAGAGATACCAAAGGTACAGCAGTGCGATCCGTTTTGGGCTCCAAGAGCCGTGCTCCCAAGGAGCGGGCGCGTATTGACAGTCTGGTATTGCTGTCGGCGCCGTGTGCCGTTTACGCAGTCTGGTATTGCTGCGGGCACGTTGGATTCGCATCTGTTTGTCGCCGGCGGAGTTCTCCTGCGCTCCACATCCCACTAGAGAAAGCTCCCCAGGAGTCTTTTAAGGTGGGGGTAACCCGCAGTCTAAGGAAATTCACCCTCGGCTATTTCCACGACTCGCAGTTGGCCGGACATGCGAGTGGCCGCAAGACTTTCCAAAAGTTGTGCCGCTCTGCTACCTGGCCAGGCACTAAACGTGGCGCTCTTCACTCCTCGTGTCACAATGCGTGAAGTCTCGTGCGGGCAACCCCCTGGGCTCATGCAGCCGCCCTCAAACCCTTTCGTTGCCCGCAGCAGCGACTTGGGAGGGGGGGAGGCGGTCACACAACCGCAGGAAAACCGTAAAGCTGGCTCCAAGCCACGCCATCGGTACAATCTGCGGAAACGC
Organism: Rhipicephalus sanguineus; assembly: GCF_013339695.2. Lineage (NCBI taxonomy): Eukaryota > Metazoa > Arthropoda > Arachnida > Ixodida > Ixodidae > Rhipicephalus > Rhipicephalus sanguineus. The sequence goes on from NC_051179.1 coordinate 203,892,321, forward strand.
ACCTAAGCAACCTTTCTCCCACTAACAGGTAGCTGGACTTTATTCCATACCATGACAGTGAATGGAGAATAACCGCTAAGGTGCGGCGGCACACGTCTGGAAGTGGTAGAAGGCCCTCTTGGCTGAAAATACCCTCTGACGTGTTGTCCAAGCCATACCCTGGCAAGCGCCCCCTTTGTTGGGCAGCACTGTCAGGCAGGCACCCTTTTTGGCAAGCCGGCTATGCCGGGGACATTTCTGTCCACTCCTGCGTCGCCCTGTCGTCTCCCTGCGCCTGGCTCTACTGGGCCGCGCAGCCTGTCGCTGAGCCTGTGGCCTGCTGTTCTCTGGTCCCTCCAGCTGTGACCTGGTACCCACCTTCTGCCCTGCAGTCACCTCCACCCTGCCTTACACACCTGGCAGCTTCGGTAGCCACCCTCGGCGGCTATTCCGCCCACTCAAGCTTTCGCCCAGGCCCGAGCGTGGTCGCTCCGGCTTCCGTTCCTGGCTGCCTGCTGTTCCTGCCTGCCGTTCCTGTGTGGCCCCCGTCCCAGCGACTTTCAGCGGTTGGCTGCCGCACGCAACTGGCAGCCACGCCTCGTACGTTCCCGGCTGCCAACTTCTCCAGTCCGGTGAGCTTCAAGCGGGCTGGCTGCCCGCCCTTGCGCAGTCTCGCCCCCGTTCCTCCTGGGCTGTGGACCTTCTTCCCGGCGGTGGGCTCTCCCCGGTGGTGGAACTTGTGGTGAAACTTTCGGTGGAACTTTTGCGTGGCCATGGCTGACCTATGGACTTGTACCTTCGGGAAGACGACACCCCCCCTGTTGGACTTTGCCCCGTTGGCCAGCCCCCTTGCGGCTGAGCTGACCTTGCCACTTGGCCTCGGACAGCCTCTTTCACAGGCTGGCCTCGGTCTTTAGGAGGGGGGAATGTGGGAATCGAGCGCGCCCTTCCCTTTGGCGCCTCGTTCCCCAGCTAGCGCGCGTTGGCCCCGCGCGGCCCGAGCGCCGGGAACCGCCGTTAATCGTCAGACCACGGCGGCAGCGCCAGGCCTCTTTGTCTGGTGCGAGCCATGCGGCGGCCTCCCGGCGCGCGGGCACGCGTCCGGGCATGCCTCGACATGCTCACATGCTCACGCCACCAAGCTAGCTTACGTCACTGCGCGACGCCTGTCTTCATTGGCCGCCAGTAACAACCCCCTTCCCCCTTGAGCTCGCTTCTGTCTCGCGCGGGCTTGCCCGCGTGAGATGCACTCAGGCCGGCACGAGAGGTTGACGCGCTGCTCTGGCAGGCGGCTTCTCGTCAGTGCGCTCGACTGCTGCCCTTTGTGTGATGGTCGTAGCGCCGCCGGCAAGCGTACTCGATCGGTCTCGCGGAGTTCCCTTTACGGCCTGCAAGCCCGTGACCGTCGTACTGTGCTGCATCTTGGGTTAATAAACCCGTGTTGTTTGTTGACATCCTGCCTCGAGTGCCTTTTCTGCGCCGTGCTGGAGTCGACGAACCCGGCCGTAGCGTCTTTGTTCGCTGCGGCAGTGGAGAACGTCGCGTCCCTTCACGGTCGCCTCGTAGGGTAAGCTTCGTGCTAAACCTATCTCCACAGTGTCCGTTCGCAACTGCATTGAACGCTCGGGAGTGGTGGACTTTCAAAATACGAGTGGAATTTCAGTCGAATGTTTTTTTGAGTTATTTCAAGTCTACTTAACTTCAATTATTGTGAGCTTCACGACGGCTTTTATGTACAAAAACAGGGGATTTGTATACGATCTAGCGTGGCGCCGCTTTTAACTGAGATCTATCTTGCTGATTTAGATTGTTCACTATCGCGGGCACTCGTTGACGAAAGCATTGTAGGCGTCTTCAGATATGTCGACGATTTTTTAATTTTTGTAAGTGTGAATTCAGACAATGACCTAGCGGAGGTAGCAGATAACAATCTTTATGTTTTTAAATCCGTTGCCAAGAAACTGAATTTTACTTTTCACCTGCCAGTGAATGCAAGTTTGCTGTTTTTAGTTACCAGACTATCTTTCTGGGATGGTGGTCACATGTGCTGGGCATACCAGCCACGACCTAAGAATCCCCTTTTACCGTACGATTCTTGCCATTCAAAACTTGTTCAGAGGGGAATCGCGAAGTCATGTTTGAAGTCATCTTTAAGTAAGTCATGCCACCACACGGTCCAGGATAATTTCACCTCCCAAGTGGCCAGACTGCAAGAAGCGGGCTTTCCGGACGTTCTGCTAAAGGCCGTAGCAGAGAAACCGTTGGAAACCTTGTGTAGATGTGCTGCACCTCCACGGGCAGACAATACATTAGGAACAGAATGGCGAGGTTTTGTGGTTTTGCTCTACGTCCACAAACTTTCGCATGGTATCAAAAAGGTGGCCAGGAAATTTATCGTAGACGTTTTTTGTTCAGCACCATGTAAATTGTCACGCTTGTGCGCCCTTACGCGTGTGCAGAGCAGTGGAAGCAGCGGCACGAATCACAAACGCAAGTTTGTAGGATGCAGATCGGAATTTGTCTATGAGGTCCCGTTAAGCTGCGGCAAGGTCTATGTGGGGCAAACTGGAAGAGGTTTAAAAAGATGGTTGATCCCTCCGTTATAGGAATCGGAATAACACGAAAGTAAAGCGTGCCCTTACAGAAGTAACTGAATGTTTACTGTACATTGATATAGGAGAGTTTGCACAATGTATATTGATGTGCGGCAGCTATAGCACCGTTTAACGTGGATGCACCCACTTTGATGATTGGTAATACATCTCCATCCCGACGACTAACGTCTATGGTAAATGATTAAACAAACCCTTGTGGTAGCTGTAGTGGTTAAGGGGGAAAGCGTAACCAGAGAACGAGGTGCGATAGTCAGAAGAGCGTCGCATATTGGACGCAGAACTTGGTCGCCATCCCGCGGCATGTTAAAATGTGATTGAACACCACGGCCGGACTAGAGGGAACAAAAGCGCGTCGTGCCGCCCCCCCCGGGGCGCGATTTTTCTCGGGGCGAGCGCGTTAGCGGGCAATGCGGTTAACAGCCAGGTGAGGAAGGCGCGCGTCGCAGACCTATTTTTGGTTTGAATTAGCGTGATGCTATGAGCGAAGCCGACGCTTTTACGACGCTCGGGCTAAGATCGCAACCTAGCGGTGTGTTAAGGTATTGACAAAATTGAACTTCTACTGAAAACGCACCGAAAGGGACGGACGTGGAACGCGTTGCAGGTGTTAATCGCGGAGGCCACAGTAATGACGAATTTACTGCTCCGAGAGGGCAACGCCACCCCGCCGACCGGGAGAGTGGTAGATATAAAAGGCGCGTTTGTAAATCTTCTAGAGTCTGTGACCGTGGCGCAATGGATAGCGTGCCCGGCGTCTGTTGTGGTGGACCCGGCGGTCGTGGGTTCGATGCCCTTTCGCGGAACTTTTTAACACGAAAGTGTTTTATGCCAGGGTGCACCAAGACTTCAGTGACATATTTCCGTCACGGAAATGACGTCGAAAAAATGTACACGATCAGATGGCAAAGAAAAAAAATTTCAGTAAACGGGCATCGAAGCCACGACTGCTTGGTCCGCAACAACAGATGCCGGGCGCGCTATCCACTGCGTCACGGTCACTTTTTTTTCTCTTTAATGCATGGTAATAATGCCATCAAATATCGCCATCTATTACAACATAATTCATCGCTTTAGAATTACACTCACATGCACATATGCACAAAACACACATAATTTCACATAGTCCAAGGAATCTTCAAAAGTCCGGTAAACAGACACAAACGTGCAGAAGGCCAAGCCACGCCGGAACCGGGTCAAAAGTCTCAGCAACACTACACACGTTAGCTGCTTCTTCCCGAAAGACAGACCGTGTCGAGCAAGGTGGCTCAGCATGTCTGTAAATCATGCGGCTTCTCCATAGCGAATATAGACCTAGCAGCATGGTTAAATCATATGGCGCATTATTGTTGATGCTCGTTTTGAACGGCAGGAACCTCACACCATGCGATGTAATTCGAAATTCTTTTCTGAGGGTTCTCTTAAGAATGTCCCAGAAATGAAATGCATCACGGCAATGAATAAAACAATGCTCGATTGTTTCAGGCTCGTTGCATAGCCTGCAATTTACAGACCAGGGCACGTATATCCCTTTTTCATGAAGCCATGTCTTTACAGGTAAAGTGGATGTGTGCAACTTAAAGAAAAACGTTTTCACAGCTGGCGATATACACATTTTACGTACACGGCAGAATACATCATGACCAGAATGAGATAAATATTGCTGTCGGTAAACAGGTTCATGGAATAGGGTGTTTACTAGTGCGGCGGTTAGCGTCTTTCTGTCCACGTTGTACAAGTACTCTAACGTGAATCTGGCTTTCAGAAACTGGACAGTGTCGACAATCTCTTTCAAGAAACCCCATAATTGCGATTCTTCCGCCACTCTTGTTGTGACAAAAAGAAAAGGTAGATGGTGAGAAAGACGGTTCCGTATAACAGCCAGACGAAACGGGTGACAGACATAAGGTAAAAAAGATCGCAGCACCAGTTGTCGCACAAACAAATGCACAAGACTAAGCCCACCCTTCTCAAGCGGAAGAAAACGGTTGTCCCTTCTCATGGCTTCCCATGATGAACTCCAGATAAAGCAGGCAAATATTCTGTGAAATGCCTGAATATGTACTCGAGAGCAGTGTAATACCTGTAAAATGTAGATAAGCTTTGAAGCAAAAAATATGTTGCATGCTTTAGCTTTTGCGAAAACGGAAAGGTCGCGTCCTTGCCAAGTGGAAACCTTGCGACGGATAGTGGTTAACGCGGACGTCCAATGAGGACCACTATTACAGTAGTTATCAAGAGGCACACCTAGATAAGGGATCGGAGTGTCATCCCAATGAATATTTGCAAATACCGAGGGTGTTAGAGCCCACATGCCCAGCCAGAATCCTCTGCTTTTATCAAAATTTATACTAGCTCCGGAAATTTCACAAAAACGCATAGTAGTGTTTACTGATTCCTGGACACTCGGTTTATCCACGCAAAAGAAGGCAATGTCATCTGCGTAAGCTAGAACTTTAATCTCCTCAGCTTCATATGTATATCCTTTAATGTTAGAATTAAACAGAACACTTAAACAAAGTGGTTCCAAATATATTGCAAAAAGCAAAGGCGAGAGCGGACGCCCCTGACGTACTGACGAATTTACCTCTATGATACCTGAAAGCGTGCGATTCACAATTAATCTTGTGGTGCACCTTTTATAACAAAGTGATATGCCATTGTACAATACATTTCCTAACTGGAGATGTCTTAGCAGTCGGAACAAAAAATCGTGCCTTACCTTATCAAAAGCCTTAGCAAGATCAATCTGAAGAAGAGCTACCTGATTCATGCTACTGCGCCAGTAATGCTACTGCAGCCAACGATGCAGTCATATCAGTCGCCACTTCGTCAATCACGTCCTGCGCCATGGGCGAGCCCTGCTCCAGCAAACCGGTGGCGCACACCTGACAACCGCCCCATATGCTTCGCATGCGGTTACGCCGGCCACGTGGCGCGTTACTGCAATCGCGTCCAACCGCCTCAAGTCGTGTCGCCCGCCACCAGCCAGTCAAACCGCACATTTTACGCCCCACCTACGCCTCTGTCGCCGACATCACGCCAAGCTCCATCTACTCGGCGCTCTCCGTCTCCACGACGTCGCTCACTGTCGCCGATGCGCCCACGTCCGGTCGCACGCGACCAGGAAAACTAGTCGTCGCAGTCCAGGAGGCAAGGGCTGCGACGCTATCGAACTGCGAAAGCCCTCAGCCAAGCCCATCGAACGTGATAGACATGTTTGTCGACGGTGTTCCCGCATCTGCCCTTGTCGACACTGGAGCCGCCGTATCCTTAGAATAACAGAGAGCTGAGCTAGTTGGTAAGTATTCATTCTAAAAAGACAGGGCGTGCAAACACGGACACAAGAAAGAAGTCAGGACACCACAAACGCCGACTGACAACTGAAGAGACGCACAACGGCTGAAAAGAAAGAAGGCACGAAAACTTATCTGCGCATGCCCATCCAACAGGCGAACCTATCAATCCGGCACGCGTGGCGGTCTACGTGGAAGATAACTGTTAAGGCATTTGATTTCATCTTTATGCAAGTTAATCGACGGTTGGCTCACGCATGCGCTACCACTATTCTCGATATGCCATGCTTCAATCATCAGGCGCGTTTCTTCATTTTTATGCCGGTACAACACTGCGCATTCATCAAGTTTTGGCGTGCACTTACAATCTCGACAATGTAAGGATAGATTAGAAGGTGAGCCTCCTGTTAGCGATCTCTTATGTTCTAATAATCTCTGGTTGATGCATCGGCCCGTCTGTCCTACGTAGAAGCGGCCGCAGCTAAAAGGGATCTTATACACCACACTCGTATGGCAATCAGTGAATTTGTTGGTGTGTTTCACGAAACAAATATCGGTCCGCTTCTTGTCTTTTACTCCCTCATTCTTCCTCTGCACAGCGGCACAAATCTTACCTAGCTTACTGGCAGCCGTGAAAACAACATTAACGCCGTATCTAGTTCCTACTTTCTCTAGCCTGTGAGATACGCGATGAATGTACGGTATACCTACGACACGTTTCTTGCTATCGCTTTCTGCAACCATGCTCGGACTTAACACAACAGACTTGTTTAAACGTTCAGCGACCGTGGCCACTGCATCACGAGGATACCCTACATCTAAAAGACGTGTAACCTGTGCGTTAAAGCTATCACTCATTTTGTGCTCACACGACTTGGTGAGGGCTGACTTAAGGCAAGACATGGCGATGCCGTTTTTTACAACCTTCGAGTGCTACGACGAAAAATTTAACAGCGGTTTCGAAGATCTAGGAGAATACTGCCAGCACACGTGCTTCTTCTGGAACGTTAAGGAAATGTCTAGAAACTGTATTCCATTATTCTGAGGCACCTCTTTAGTAAAGCGCAGCCCTCCTCCATTTAATTCAAATTTTTCGCTCACGGAAGTTACCACCTTTTCAAAGTCCTCACCACTACAAAAAATCAAGTAATCGTCCACATAACGAAAAACCATAATAACCGAATTACCTAAGACGCCTTCCAAAAGATTGTCAATCTTGCTAAGGTATAAATCACTAAGAACCGGAGCAACTTTAGAATCAATACATATCCCTGATTTCTGCACATAAACGCCTTCCTTCCAACCTACCAGCGTCGACTTTAAATACATGGAATGGATTTCTAGAAATGCCCCGGTAGAAACACCACATTTTTCGGTGAAAACCTTGTGGTGCTCCTGTTCGTTAATACAATCATTAACACATTTTAGCAAGTCCTCATGCGGCAAAGAATAATACAGGTCTTCAATATCCATACTAAAGGCCTTACAACAGCCGGGGTTCTCCTCTGAGAGGAACTGAACTAGCGCCTGAGAATTACGCATACGAAAAGGGTCTGAAAAACTCAAAGAGGTTAAGCAGTTCTGCAAATAACTAGATACAGCGACTTGCCAGGTGCCTTGCTCTGAAACGATTGCTCGAAACGGAATCTCGTTCTTATGTGTTTTGGCTGAAAAAAACAATTCTAAAGTAAGTGATTTAGCCTTCTTGACATTACCAGCTATTCTCTCAAGATTATGTCTTAACAAGAGGTCGACAGCACGTTGCCTAACTACCGATGGCTTAAGTTTTACCGTCCTAAAATTCTTTTCTATGGCTGTTAATGCTTTTTCTGAGAACAAACTGTCCGGCATAATTGCAAAATACCCTTCCTTATCTGAAATTACTGGCCTGAGTTTCTTCTCGACACAGTAATTAACCAAAGGCCGGATAGGATCAGGACACTTGAGATGCATATTAAGTCCCTTGATACTAGCAACGCAGTCTGAAATGCAGCGGGATCACTCTTCTTCAGGAACTAGTCTAGTGATTGTACGCGGCAAACTTAAAACGTCTATTGGTTTCAGGTTCGGCTTAAAACAGTATTCAGGACCTAAGGCTAGGGTTTTGCAGTGACGATCATCTAAGGCGGCTCCTCCAAGAACTAGCAAGTTATTTTGCGGTGAAATAGTAGAAATAATCTTCCACTTACATGGTTGAAGTTCTCGAAGTTTTACCCTCCACATGAATTCCGCATGCTGGTTAGCTACCCTCATCCAGTCGGCGTACATCTGCTTCTGGCGGCGATCGTCACGCGAAGTCGAGCAACGGACCTTGAGGCATTCCTGGTAAAATCTCACTTGACGCCATGATTCCGCGGTCATGCACTATGCTGGCGGTCGTCATTGAAGGATCCTTCAGGCCGTCTCGCCCGCTGGGCACTTCGCCTGCAGGACTACGACATCCGCGTGCTGTACCGCAACGGACGCCAGCATGCTGACGCCGACGCCCTCTCGCGCTCTCCCTTGCCTGACGACAATGCCCGCTGCTCAGTATCTCACATGGCTGTTGCTTCAATCAACGTTCACACCATCGCTACCGAACAGCACAAGGATAAATGGATCACCTCGCTGATCGACTTGCTCACTGATCCGTCGGCAACACCATCCACTCGCGCGTTGCGTCGTCAAGCCCACCATTTCGCCGTTCGTGACGACCTCCTGCACCGACGCAATTACAACGCCGACGGCCGCCAGTGACTATTAGTCATACCCCGCAGTCTGCGTTCTGAAATATGCGAAGCCTTCCACTCTGACCCGCAATGCGCGCACTCTGGGGTATCCAAAACTTACCACCGCATTCGACAACGATACTTCTGGCGTGGGATGTACCGCTACGTGCAGAAGTTCGTTCGCTCCTGCCTCGATTGCCAACGCCGAAAACCTGCGACGCACATGTCGCCAGCAGGTCTACAACCATTACCTTGCCCTAACCGTCCGTTTGGGCGCGTGGGCATCGATTTGTATGGGCCATCGTCGCTGTTGACCATCTAACGCGATACGCCGAAACCGCCGCCCTCCCAGCGGCTACAGCGCGCGATGTTGCCTCCTTCCTACTACACAGATTCATACTGCGTCATGGTCCACCCCAAGAGCTTCTCAGCGATCGAGGCCGTGTCTTCTTATCGGAAGTCGTGGAAGCCATTCTGAAAGAGTGCCATGCTGTTCACCGCAAAACTACTGCTTACCACCCGCAGACGAATGGCCTAACCGAACGCTTTAACCGCACGCTCGGCGACATGCTGTCAATGTACGTCGCCGCCGATCACACCAATTGGGATGCCATTCTGCCCTTCGTCACCTACGCCTATAATACCGCCCCTCAGAGCACTACTGGTTTTTCACCCTTCTTCTTACTGTACGGAAGGCACCCGTCGCACACCATCGACACGATACTTCCATACAAGCCGGATCCATCTGAGTGTGAGCGTATTTCTGACACAGCCAGGCTTTCTGAAGAGTCTCGCGAGCTTGCCAAGACATTTACGACGCAGGAACAAGAGCTGCAGAAGAGCATTCGCGATGTCACCACCACTTCTGAGCCCACGTTCCTCCCCGGAGCGCTCGTATGGCTCTCGGTCCCTACCACTGCAAGTGGCCTCTCTTCAAAACTGCTGCCGAAATACGAAGGCCCATACCGGGTCGTCGAGCGCACATCCCCGGTGAACTACTTGATCGAACCCATCGAACCAGCTTCGGACATGCGCCGTCGAGGGCGCGACATAGTCAACGTGGAGCGCCTCAAGGCCTACTATGACCCACTCATAGTGACGAGCTGTTAGGTCGCCGGACGGCTCCCTTTTCGTACCCGGGGTAATTGTGGCGAAGCAATTGGTACTGTTTAACGGTTGCGTTCCCCAGCGGCTCCTAGTGGGTCGTCCTCTTGTAAACGCCGCTCGCTCTCGGAGCCAGTGCTTTGGACTTGACTGTCGCCATAGCGAATTGTCGCCTAGTCCCGTCCAATAAACCGCTTAACACTACCATCAATACACTCAAGGACCGACCGTGCTATATGAATATTCGTTTGTATAGAACGGCCTCGAATGCCACATGTTTGTTGGGCACCTACACATTTAGTAATCACTGTTTGGAACCTGTTCGTGAGTATTTTCGCAAATATCTTATAATCAACGTTACATAAAGATATCGGCCTATATCCAGTTACTCTCTTTAATACTTCACTGTCGGTACTTTTCGGGATCAAAGTTGTATGTCCTTGATAGAAAGAAGGAGGAAGTTCGCCACGTTCGAAGGCTTCTTTAAAAAGTGGCTCAAGAAAAGGAATGAGAAGTTCTTGAAATCTGAGGTAAAATTCCGCGCTAAGGCCATCTGCACCTGGAGTTTTGTTTTTCTGTAATGTTCCGATTGCAAACTTAATTTCCTCCTTAGTTATAGGCCCCTCAACGGTGAGCCGATCATCCTCCTCAGACACCAGAGACACCAGAGGCTTTACAAACGCGCCTTTTATATCTACCACTCTCCCGGTCGGCGGTGGTGTTGCCTTCTGGGAGCGGCAAAGCAAAGTAATTCATCATTATTGTGGCTTCCGCGATTAGTACCTGCAACGCGTTACACGTTCGTCCCATTCGGCGCGTTTTTAATAGAAGTGCAATTTTGTCAATTCCTTAACACACCGCGAGGTGGCGACCTTAATGCAAGCGTCGTAAAAGCGTCGGCCTCGCTCATAGCACCACGCTAATCAAACCAAAAATAGCTCTGCGACGCGCGCCTGCCTCGCTGTAACACCGCGTTCCCCGCCTACGCGCTTTCCCCGAGAAAAATTGCGGCCGGGCTACCGGGGCGGCACGACGCCCCTTGCGTTTCCTTTTAGTCTGGCCGTGGTGTTCAATCACATTTTAACATGCCGCGGGATGGCGACCAAGTTCTGCGTCCAATATGCGACGCTCTTCTGGCTATCACACCTCGTTCTCTGATTACGCTTTCACCGTTAACCACTACAGCTACCACAATGGTTTGTTTAATCATTGAACATGGACGTTAGTCTTCGGCATGGAGATGTGCACAAAGCATTAAAGTGGGTGCATCCACGTTAAACGGTGCTATAGCTGCCAGACATCAACATATACTGTGCAAACTCTCTTATGTCAATGTACAGTAAACATTCAGTTACTTCTACAAGGGCACGTTTTACTTTCGTGTTATTCCGATTCCTATGATGGAGGGATCAACCATGTTTTTTTTTTCTTAGCCATCTGATCTTGTAAATATTTTCGACGTCATTTCCGTGACGGAAATACGTCACTGAAGTCTTGGTGGACCCCGGCATAAAACACTTTCGTGGTAATAAACGCCTTTCGAAGCATTCGTATGCTGTAGCTTCACCCGGTTGGCAACATTTGGCGGTTCATTGCAGATCCTGCGCTAACTGCATCCCACTTTTTGAAGAAACGAAAGTGCTGGGGCGTGCCAGCGAAAAAAGAGCACGTGAAATTTTGGAAGCGTCAGCGATCTCGAGGCTTGGTCCTGATAAATGCATTAGTGAACCCTCCGTTTATCTGCATAAGAAAGAGTTGGCATTTTTAGCGTAGATAAAGGGCTTTTACTGTGGTCTGTGATATTGTCGAGAGAGCTTGTGCGCATGTACGTTTTCTGAAGTGGAAGATTTATACTTCAATAAATTTTAGTTGTTACTCTGCGCTTGTCCTGTGTTCTACTTCATTTTGTGTTCCGTCAATCGCGCAGTTCCTTACCGTTCTAATGACATACCAACTAGCCCCCCAATGCACTTCACTTTACTTCCGCAACTAAATTGTCCTGGAAGCTTCTGGCTAACCGCGGGCCAGAACTGCCCAGCACAGTCACAGCGAAAGCTCGAAGAGCGACATTTCTAGTGCCCGTTATAAACACTCTTGTGGCTACCAATACAACTACACTAGCAACGTACCCACTACGCCACAAATCATAATTTTCGTCAAGTTGGGAAACACCCGCCGTGACATTATACGTTATTCCGCGGACAAGCGAGGTACCATCTGTAAGGCATTCTGTGCATTTTGTTGATGCGACAGTTGATGACGATGAAAAATTATGGTGGAGTCCTTTGTAATGGGTTGGAAGCTTTAAACGACCCACTAGTTACGCAATTCATATTGTGTGACGCCCTGTCGTTATTTAACTGTCCCACCACCCTTTATAACATACGTTAAACGGAGAAATGGGGGGCGAGAGAGGGAGAGGAGGAACTAACTTTATTGAGACCCTGAGGAAACAGACCATGGGAGCCTTATGGGCTTCCTTGGCAACCAATAGAAGTGCACTTAATTGCGAGGAGCCCTCTACGCTATAAATCATCATAATTTTGGTTAAAGTAGGGAAGCAGCCACTGGGCAATTTTTCTTCATGCTGAGAAGAACCGTAGTACCTGCTAAACACCTGTAAGGCATTACCTGCACTTTGTTGATACTGTGGCTGATGACGATGAAGAATTATCGCAGAGGCCTTTGTAATGGGTTGGAAGCATTCAACAACCCACTCGTTGCGCAATTCGCATTGTGTGACACCCGGTTACAGAATTCGCGTTTGTGTAACGCCTGGTTGTTATTTTACTCTTCTACGACACTACATTACATATGTTAATGTGGTTTCTTCGCGACATGAAGCTTTTGCAGTGCACTTTCAAGCACCGGCATGGCCCAAAGGTAGAACACTGGGCTCCCACGCAGAGGGCCCAGGTTCGAACCTCGTTCCATCCTGGAAATTTTTTCTCATTTCCTTTTTTTTTCTTATTTCGTGCGATAGCGGTTACGGACACCGGCGGCGGCGGCGGACAACTACGGCACCATAAACGGCCGTTGAAATAATCTCATAACAGCTTTCGCTTTAAAACGAACGCAGGGCCTATTCAGGGGTACAGACCACAGGATAAACTCCACCTTTATTTTGTGGACCAGACCACAAAATAAAATGCAGCGTTATTTTGTGGACCACAAAATAAACTAGGCGTTATGGGCTGCGCAGCATGCACTGTAGCACAAGAGCCCACCTCTCTTGACGGTTTCTCTGCACCAGACCATAGCAAAATCACACCATCTCCCCTAAAGGGGACCATGAGGCGATGCGAAGCAGCGTTTCGGCATGTCGAGCCCGCGTTTGTGCTGCCATGGGTCCATTTGTTTGTCTTTTTATATGCCTTTAACACTTCGCCTAATTTCTTTCCCTTGTTTTCATATGTTTCCACAATAACCTTGTTTATTTATTTCCGACCGTGGATGTTTATTGTTTTTCTGTTTTAGTTAGTCCATTGATTATGTATATCGTGTGTTCGACCGCTGTGAAGCCGCCCAGTGTATGAGGTGGCCAGGTTCCCCTCAAGCTGCTCAATGCAGCTTTTTGCCTGGTCATCCTCGCAACCTTGTTGTTGTGAATAAACAATTCAATTCAATTCAATTCATATGGGAAGTGGAGAGAGGCTGGGGAGAGGGGGAGGAGAGAGGGGAAGGGGTGAGGGGAAGGGAGAGGGGGAAAGTGGGAGAGGAGGTTGTGGAGAGGGTTCGCGCATGCGCAGTAAGGGTGGTCACGCCGCACACCACCACTACCACCACCACCCGTTTGAACTCCGCCATAAAATAGAGTTGTGCTGTGGACCGTGCGCACCAGACTTCGCTGTAGCCCAAACAGCCCACCTCTCTTGACGACGGTTTATGTCACAAACTGCGAGGGTTTATTCTGTGGTCTGATCCACAGAACAGGCACTGCTCCCGTCTCCCTTGACGACCGCTTCTCTCGCGAATCGCAATATTTGCTCGCCGTTTTGTGAATCGATATTGAAAACGTGTATGCTGGCGTATGCTTGAAATATTCCAATGTTTAGACATATGGGTCATTCCATGCCAAATCATCCGGCATTGTTCCGACCATCACAAATATGGCTGAAAAAATTTCCCTGTTTTTCTTGAAGTTCGAAACCCGTTCTGCTCGTTTATTCCTGTTGCCCAAAATTTTACCGCCTATTTGTGAGAGCCTGTATTATTGCCCCGATTGAGCTAAAGGGCATCAAACAACAATTTTTTTCAAATAACGTTTATGGGATGCACTCGATAAAATGGTAGTTCCGGCAAGCTAAGGAAGTAATAATTATATGTGGGGTTTAACGTCCCAAAACCACGATATTATTATGAGACACGCCGTAGTGGAGGGCTCGGGAAATTTCGACCACCTGGGGTTCTTTAACGTGCACCTATATTTAAGCACACGGGCCTCAAACATTTTCGCCTCCATCGAAAATGCAGCCGCCGTGGCCGTGATTCGATCCCGCGACCTTCGGGTAAGCAGCCGAGCGCTATAACCACTAGACCACCGTGGCGCGGCAAGCTAAGGAAGCGATGTAACTGTAAAATAACGACTTATTTATGTATATCGATTCTTCGAGGGCTTTTCGCACGAGCAAAATTGAATAAAGTTGCAAAGTTTGATATTTTTTTCCACAAACAAGGAAAATTCAAAGGGTAGAAATAAATTATATACTGTTGGCCTGTTCGACATACTACACAAGAAAAATAATTTAGTCACTGAAGATGTAGCAGATCGTCTGAAATAAAATATGCGAATTTCTCTTTTTTAAGCAAAGCCCTGTATTCAGCGTCAAAAAACTGGCCTTGGTGGTTGGACTAAACATATGCACGATACTCCATTTGAAAGCTCTTTGTATTAGCAGAACATAGGCAAAGTTACAAAAGGGTATTTTTTTTTAACTTGAGAAATATTTTTTTGAAATTTCGTATCTCCACCAGCTTTTCGCCGACGTAACTCAAGCGGAAAAAACACCCGCAACGGCAATCTTCAGGCCATGCCCTGTGACTTGGGATGCAGGCGTCAAACATGGCGCTGCCTATAAAGCAATGGAAAAGAAAATGGGGTTTTCATCTGTGTTTCATTGCCAACAGAGGTGCGCTAGAAGGAATGAGGCCAGAGTATGGTGACTTCCAGATGAGCCATCCAGCTTGAGAGATTTACAATCACAATGTGCCACTTTCCCCAGGAAGTTCTGCAAACACAATAGATGCGTTTTAGAGACCTAATAAAAAATATTTAATCATATGCACTAAGCAAGCCAGATAGAGCGCTAGTAGCATTCACGCAATACAATGATAAACATTGTCATAATACAAATGCTTATTTTTTTCCTGCTTTTAATAGAGCACCCTTTTACCGGAGACCCAAAGACTGTTCATAAGACTAAACAAGTGAAGAACACCTTTATATCAAGAGCCAATAGCCTTATGACAGTCTTATTTACGATGTGAGTAACATATTGTCACGTGGTCGTGACGTCGACGAAGGCAGCAGTCATCACGTCAGAGATGAAACTCTTTATTTCGCCAAACTTGTGGCCGGGAAACTGAAAGTCAAACTGCAGCAATACACTATTAGCGGCGAACAGAGCGTCGACCGTCGATCAACAGACAAGCGGTGAAGCGCGTCGGCATTTAAACATGTGCCGTCGAGTATTCCAGCCTAATCGCTGGCTGTCGCGCAAGTTCTAGAATAAGCTCGAGTGTGCGCGTCTTGCGCGCAATCTTAACAAAACGATCTACAATGATAGCGAAGCTTCTCGAACAATGAGCCGCGGTTCGCGCTGAGCGTTGCTGACAGTCTTTGTGGGCGAAAACCGAATACAGCAAAAGTGATAATAAGAAATTGCCACGTGGCAATATTGTATTGTAAACTGTAAACTGTACAAGCGCAGACATGAACATAAATAAATTAAGACTTTCAAAGGGCTCCAACCAAAAAATGCCAGGCCTCCGCGGAAAGCGCAGCGCAGTCACAGCGAAAGCTGGAAGAGCGGCATTTCCAGAGCCCGTTGTAATCTCTCTTGGGGCTACTAATACAAGTACACTAGCAAGGTACCCACTACGTCATAAATCACAATATTTGTGAAATTGGGAAGCACCTACAACGCCATTATTCGTCATTGTGCGCAGAAGCAAGGTTCCAGCTACACATATGTAAGGCATTATGTGCACTTTGTTTAGGTGACGACTGATGATGATGAAGAATTGTGGCTCAGCCCTTTGTAACAGGCACGTAGCCAGGTTTCTTTTTCGGGGCGGGCCCAAGGCCTAATTGTTCGAAAGAAAGTCTTTCCAAAACAAACGTTGCCCGGGAATATAGAAGGCCGGACGAATTTCGGGGGGGGCCCGGGCCCCCCGCCCCCCCCCCCCTTGCCTACGTGCCTGCTTTGTAATGGGTTGGAAGCTTTAAACGGCTCACCAGTTACGTAATTCGCATTGTGTGACGCCCGGTCGCTATTTAACTCACCCACCATGCAATATAACATACATTGACGTGAGAAAGAATGACAGAGAGAGGGGGGAAAAACTTTGTTGAGACCCTGAGGAAATGGATGATGGGCTCATGAGCTTCCTTGGCAACCAATGCAAGTGCACTTGCTAGGAACTCACTACGCTATTTCTGTGAAGTAGGGCAGCAGCCACTATGCCATTTTTGGTCATTCAACGGAGAGCCGTGGTACCCGCTAAAAACATGTAAGGCATCATGCGCACTTTGTTGGTGTTGTGCCTGATGACGATGAAGAATTATTCTAGAGCCCCTTGTAGTGGGTTGGAAGCATCCAACAGCCCACTGGTTGCGCAATTCGCATTGTGTGACGCCTGGTTACAGAATTCGCGTTGTGTAGTGCGCGGTTGTTATTTCACTCTTCTACCACACTAAAATACATAGGTTTGCGTCGACAGGCACACACAAGAGACCCAGAACAAAAGTGCCTTTATTGTTGTAGCGTCTTGTCTTTTATAAGCAATGCCAGCCTCATGGTTGCTAGACTTGCTACACAATTCTGATACACCTCCGTTCCTGTGAAGGAACACAGAAAGAAAACAATATGAATTTAAGGAATTTGCTGAAAGTCTCTTCCATAGGCGAGACGAGAGGGCCCCTTTCTAGACCTTGCACTACAGCGAGCACCAGCCTCTTCGCTGACGGGCGGCTGGTCATCCTCGGCCGCTGAGCCTAAGGATTCTGTTGCAACGGGGAGTTGCGAAGGAGTCCCTGACGTCTGATCGGCTTTCGGTGCGGGTAATAACGACCACGAAGTGGCTGGCTGTGGTCCTGGTGATAATTCAGAGTGGCCATTATCTTGTCGCTGTGCACCATGTGGCTCGCTCGAGTATGGAGCGCGCCGCACGTTCTCCGGCTGCGTTGCTGCAGCATCATCCCAGTCATCGTCATATGTAGTGTGACGCTCGCTAAAATCCTCTTGGGTCTTGAGCAAGTGTTGGCGATTTCGACGAAGGCGGCCTCCATTTTCCGTGCGGACTTGATAGGATCGAGGTGCGAGCGGTTTTGCGACCCACGCTTTTGTTGTCCAGCCGTTTTTCCCTAGAATTCTTACTTGCGCACCTTCGTTCAGTGGTGGAAGTGGATGCTTTGATCGGCTTGCTTGTGTGTGTTTCTTGACCTCAGGAGCCTGGCATTCAGCGAAATCGGGCAGTCGGCCCCTCAGCTTTCTACCCATAAGCAGCTCACACGGTGCTCTCCCATCTTCCAGTGGTGCCATCCTGTAATTCAGAAGACCAATCCATAAATCTTCTTTGGCAAACAATGTCTTCTTGAGCAGACGCTTCATTACTTGCACTGCCTTCTCTGCTAGACCGTTTGAACGAGGGAACCCCGGACTTGACACAATATGCCTGAAGTCGCACTTTCTGGCGAAGGAGCGAAATTCTTGTGAAACAAACTGTGGTCCGCCATCTGTGCATACTTCGAGTGGAATTCCATGACGCGCAAAGATTAGTCCAAGTTGATCAATTACATGGCGGCTTGTCGTATGTGAGAGGAGCTGCAGTTCGGGGTAGTTAGAGTATGCGTCATATACAGCAAGGTATGTTTTCCCGGCGTGTTGAAAGAGGTCAACTCCTACACGGGTCCAAGGTAGAGAAGGGGGATGGCCCGTTGGTAAGGGCGGCTCATCTGGTTGCCGGTATGCAAATCGTCGGCACGTTGGACATTTAGATACCATTTCTGCTATTTGCGGACCATGCCGGGCCAGAACATTAGTAGCCTTGCCATTCCTTTGCATTTTGCTATCCCTAAGTGCCCTTCATGAATTCGTTGTAGCATCGTTTTTCTGAGCTTCTTTGGAATTACGACTTTCGATCCTCGCAGGAGTACGCCGCTAACGCATGTTAGCTCCGCTTCGAAAGGTGCTAAAGGCCCTGTAACTTTGCTGCCACTTTCCAAGGCCTCGATCACTTGCCTTAGGTCGTCGTCTGCCTGGGTTTTTTCTGCCAGGCGGTACATCATCGCTGGGCTGACGAGGGTATTCAACACCGATGTTGCATGAATTGTGACGTCATCAGCATCATGTTCACTGGCGCTCTTGTCGCTGCCTGCTATCCTGGACAGTGCGTCAGCCAACTGCAAGTCCTTTCCAGCAATGTACTGCAGTGAGATGTCAAATGGCATTAAACGCAAGAAAAAACGCTGTAGACGAGGCGGCATGTTACACAAGTTCTTTTGGGCAACTGCGAGCAGGGGTCGGTGATCTGTTTCGACTGTCGTGTGGAAGCCAATTATAAAATCACGGAACCTTTCACATGCGTGTGTTATTCCAAGCGCTTCCTTTTCTATTTGGGCGTATCTTAACTCGGTGTCTGATAACGATCGTGAAGCGTAGGCAACTGGACGCCAGTTCCTGCCGTGCAGCTGTAGAAGGGCTGCGCCTAGCGCGAAACTAGACGCGTCTGCTGTTATTTTCGACCGTCTTGACGAATCGAATACTGCGAGCACAGGCGCAGTTGATAAGAGGTCACACAATTCTTTCCACTCTTTATCGTGCGCTCTCGTCCAGTCAAACAAATGATCACGCTTGAGCAATGCGCGCAAGTTCCGAGTCCTTTCTGACAAGTTTGGTATGAACCTGCCGAAATAATTTACAGCACCTAACAGCTTCTGCACTCCTTGCTTCAATGTAGGTATAGGCATGTTAGCAACGCATTTGACCAGCTCTGCGTCTGGTTTGATGCCGTCTTTAGTAATTAGGTCACCCAGAAACTGCACTTCCTCAACGCCAAAGACGCATTTTTCACGAGTGAAAGTGAGGCCAGCTTCCTGCGCTGCCTTTAGAACGCCCCGGAGACGCCTGTCATGCTCTTCCTGCGTTCTGCCCCACACAAGCACATCACCGATGTAGACGCACGTTCCCTCTAGGCCATCAAACACGTTATTCATTGCCTTCTTAAACACTTCACTTGCCGTTCGAATTCCAAACGGAAGCCTAAGAAAACGGTAGCGTCCGTACGGTGTGCTGAATGTGCACATTTTTGATGACGTTTTGTCAAGCGGGATCTGGTAAAATCCACAGTTAGCGTCTAGTTTGCTGAACACTATGGCTCCTGCCAGCTCCGACTCTATTTCATCTCGGGATGGGAGCTGATAATGTTCCCGTTTTAAGCAACGATTAACATGCCGAGGATCCATGCAAATACGCAAACCACCATTCTTTTTTAGGACAACGACCAGGGGACTTACCCAGTCAGAGGGCTCCTCTACCTTTTCAATGATGCCGTGTCGTTCCATACGTGCAAGCTCAGCCCGCATTGGCTCTCGGATGGAGTACGGAACGCGACGCGCTGGCAACGCGACGGGCGTCGCCCCTGCTTCGAGGCGTAGGCTGCAGGTTTCCTTCAAGCACCCCAGACCTGAAAACAGCTGTGGAAATTCGCTGACAATCCTGGACTCCAGATGTCCTTGAACCTGCAAGCACTGTGCCCTTGAGATCAAACCGAAGCGTTCACAAGCGTCCAGTCCCAAGAGCGCTTGCTTGCCTTTCTTAACGACGAAAAAGTCTGTTGGCTCCTCGATTTCGCCGATGCGTAGCGGCAAGGTGACGACTCCAAAATGCTTGATTACACCACCGCCGTAGCCTGTCAATACCGTTGCTGAAGGTCGAGTTGTCGCTGTCTTGCCTAGCTTGAGAACCAGAGAGTGGGGAAGAAGGTTGGCCTGCGCGCCTGTGTCCACTTTTAGCTTTGTGTCGTGGTTGGCCAGCTTTGTGGCGATTACCCATTCCGAGTTTCTCGATACGTCGTTGACGCTTACCACTAGAACTTGAAACTCGTCATCGGATTCCTCGGTTTGTTCTTGGGGCGCATTATGATAGTCAACTTGTTGAACGCTCTTTCGCGCCTTGCAGCACGCTACAAAATTATTCTTCTTGTGGCAGACGCCACATGTCGTGCCCCATGCCGGGCACGTCCTTGGTGGATGCTTTCGCCCACAGTACATGCATTCCTTTTTTGGCGAGCTCTTTGGTTCCCGTTGTTTTTTTCGTACAGCGTTGAGCTGGGCTTCGCTGTGCTCCCAAGCTTGGTTTTGACTCTCAACGATTTCAGCCGTTTTACAGTACTCGATTGCTTTTTCCAACGTGAGGTTCCGCTCTCGCAGAAGTCTCGCCCTCAATTTGCTGTCTTTCGTGCCGCACACCAGTTGGTCTCGAACCATTGAATTTTTCAGCTCTCCGAAATTGCAGTACTGTGACTTTAGCTGAACATCTCTCAAAAATTGCTCAAATGGCTCGTCCTCAAGCTGCAGGCGTGTTCTAAAGACATAGCGTTCGTAGGTTTCGTTTCGCTTCGGACTACAGTATTCTTCAGACTTCTGCACAATTACATCGTAGTCCTCGCGTTGCTCATTCGTCAGTGGAAAGGTGTTAAAAACATCGATTGCTTCCTGACCTGCAACGTGAAGGAAGATTGCTGCTTTCTGGGCTTTTGTCCGTTCCGGCGTCGTTGTTGTGGCCTTGAAGTATAGCCCCTTCGTTGACGAAATTTTGTCCAGTTTTCTGCAGGAGCTTCGGAGAGCACCAGACGCTCGGGTGGCGGCAACGCTTCCATGGTGGCGTTTCAGCTGGCGGGACGCTGGGCTTGTATTTCTGACACCATGCGTCGACAGGCACACACAAGAGACCCAGAACAAAAGTGCCTTTATTGTTGTAGCGTCTTGTCTTTTATAAGCAATGCCAGCCTCATGGTTGCTAGACTTGCTACACAATTCCGATACAAGGTTAATGTGGTTCCTTCTGGACATGAGGCCTGTATAGCGTCGCTTTGTAAGGAAGTTTCAAGCACCGGCATGGCTCTGAGGTACAACACTGGGCTCCCCACGCAGAGGGCCCAGGTTCGAACCCCGTTTCATTCTGGAAATTTTTTTCTTATTTCCTTTTTTTTCCTTATTTCGAGCGATAGTGGTTACGGACACCGGCGGCGGCGGCGGCAGCGGCGGACAACTACGCCACCAAAAACGGCCGTTGAAATGATCTCATAACAGCTTTCGCTGTAAAAAGCCGGCAGATCCCACGCATTGTGGGAATCGATGTAATGCGAAGCAGCCAGCAAAGGGCTGCATACATCGTCTTGTATGTCATTGAGGAAAATGCGTGTCATGGTTTTCATGTTAACTCCCATTATTTATGTTCGTCACACAGTAACATCGCGCAATACCAACTTCGGGGTCGATCAAGCTAGAGAAACGGCCGCCAGCGTCCCATGAGCGTGGCACGCAAGTCATGCTGTACATGACATGCGTGTCATGACTTTCATGTTAAGTCGTGTTATTTATGTTTCTCACACGGTCACGTCGCAAGATACCAATTTTGGTGTATATCAAGCTAGCGAAACGGCCGCCAGCACCCCATGAGCGTGGCACGTAAGTCATGCTGTACATGACATGCGTGTCATGATTTTCATGTGAACTCGTGTTTTTATGTTCGCCACACAGTCACGTCGCGCAATACCAATTTCGGGGTAGATCAAGCTAGCGAAACGGCCGCCAGCGCGCCATGATCGTGGCCCGTAAGTCATGCTGTACATGACATGCGTGTCATTATTTTCATGTTAACTCGTGTTATTTGTGTTCGTTACACAGTCACGTCACGCAATACCCATTTCGGGGTAGGTCAAGCTAGCGAAACGGCCGCCAGCGCTCCATCAGCGTGGCACGTAAGTGATGCTGTACATGACATGCGCGTCATGATTTTCATGTTAACTCGTGTTATTTATGTTCGCTACACAGTCACGTCACAAGATACCAATTTTGGTGCATATAAATCTAGCGAAACCGCCGCCAGCGCCCCATGAGCGCGGCACGTAAGTCATGCTGTACATGACATGCGTGTCATGATTTTCATGTTAACTCGTGTTATTTATGTTCGTTACACAGTCACGTCGCGCAATACCAATTTCGGGGTAGATCAAGCTAGCGAAGCCGCCGCCAGCGCGCCATGAGCGTGGCACGTAAGTCATGCTGTGCATGACATGCGAGTCATGATTGTCATGTTAACTCGTGTTTTTATGTTCCTCACACAGTCACGACACAAGATACCAATTTTGGTGTATATAAATATAGCGAAACCGCCGCCAGCGCCCCATGAGCGTGGCACGTAAGTCATGCTGTACATGGCATGCGTGTCATGATTTTCATGTTAACTCGTGTTATTTGTGTTCGTTACACAGTCACGTCACGCAATACCCATTTCGGGGTAGGTCAAGCTAGCGAAACGGCCGCCAGCGCTCCATGAGCGTGGCACGGAAGTCATGCTGTACATGACATGCGTGTCATGATATTCACGTTAACTCGAGTTTTTATGTTCGTCACACAGTCACGTCGCGCAATACCAATTTCGGGGTAGATCAAGCTAGCGAAACTGCCGCCAGTGCTCCATGAGCGTGGCACGTAAGTCATGCTGTACATGACATGCGTGTCATGATTTTCATGTTAACTCGTGTTATTTATGTTCATTACACACTCACGCCACAAGATACCAATTTCGGGGTAGATCAAGCTAGCGAAACTGCCGCCAGCGCCCCATGAGCGTGCCACGTAAGTCATGCTGTGCACGACATGCGTGTCATGATTTTCATGTTAACTCGTGTTATTTATGTTCGTCACACAGTCACGTCGCAAGATACCAATTTTGGTGTATATCAAACTAGCGAAGCGGCCGCCAGCGCACCATGAGCGTAGCATGTAAATCATGCTGTACATGACATGCGTGTCATGATTTTCCTGTTATGACTTCTCACTTATGTTCGTCATACAGTCATGTTACGCCATACCAATTTTGGTGCACATTCGATGAACCAAGCGACCAGGAGAGCACAAAGTCGTAGGCGGCTAGATAGATAGATAGATAGATAGATAGATAGATAGATAGATAGATAGATAGATAGATAGATAGATAGATAGATAGATAGATAGATAGATAGATAGATAGATAGATAGATAGATAGATAGATAGATACGCTCAAAGTCGCAGAAGTTCGCTAAGAAATGCTTCGCATTTAAAACGGGTTTATTTTCCGACGTTTCGGAATCAACTCGATTTCTTCTTCAGGGGAAGTGACAGCGGAGGTGTCAAGGTGCAACTCTTTAACTTCTCTTGCGAACCAGCTGGGGAGAAGGAGGGAAGGCGCGTCTTCTTTGGTGGTGAGAGTGTTGAGGGGGTTGTGGTTGCTGCGGTTGCGTGGGATTGATGGGCAGGGGGCGGCCGGGGACGGTTTTGCTTACTCGCGACTTTGTTTGCTTTGGTTTTCTTGCTGTTGGTAGTCCGTGAATGTATACTGACGGCAGGTTTCCCTTGCATTGGTTCAAGTTGCCTTCGGTGTTCTGGATCAACAACGACTCCAGTAACAGCCGTTTTTGTTGGTTAGTTTCTGTTGTTAGGATTTCAGTTTTTTTTAAGTCAATCTTATGGTCGGCATCTTCCGAGAGTTCTGCAAGGGGGTTCCGTTGTCTTGAGAACGTCCTGACGTCGTTTTACGTTGTTTTATTCTTTCGGTCAAGTTTGTTGGTTCGCCAATGTATGCGACATGGCGGTCGGAACATTTGATTTTGTAGAGGACACCTCGCGCTCTTTCTCTTGATGGAAGGTCCTTGGGTTTCGGTAGAAGATTTATTGTGTTGGTTGGCTTGTGTGCGACCGTTATGCCTTGCTTCTTTAAAATTCTGCTTATGGCTTCAGTGGTACATTTCACGTAGGGGAGAGAGA
Source organism: Rhipicephalus sanguineus (assembly GCF_013339695.2). Taxonomy (NCBI): domain Eukaryota; kingdom Metazoa; phylum Arthropoda; class Arachnida; order Ixodida; family Ixodidae; genus Rhipicephalus; species Rhipicephalus sanguineus. The sequence continues at coordinate 203,916,272 of NC_051179.1, forward strand.
TTCGCTTATGCGAAGGCGGCGACGCTAGGAGATCCGTTGGAAGTACTCTTCTTTTTTGCTCCCGGATTGCTTTCCGAATGAAATGGGCCGGGTAGCCGCTTTTTTTTTTTAGTTCGTTGAACACGGTGTTTCTTTCTTTCCTTCTGTCTGATTCTAATGTGCAATGCGTTTGCGTTCTTCTTATCAAAGTCTTGACTGCTGATGTTTTGTGGCTTGTAGAGCGATTTGAATTAAAGAGCAGGTATCGGTCTGTATGCGCAGGTTTGCGGTAGACTGAGAAACTTAGGGAATCTCCCACTCGCTTGATTAGTAAATCAACGAATAGAAGGGATCCGTCTTTTTCGGGCTCACAAGTGAACTGAATGTCCGGTTCTGTGGAGTTTAGATGGCTGAGTAGCTTGGTGACTTGCGATGTCTTTATAATGCAGAAACAATCGTCCACGTACCTGAGGAGCACGTTGGGTTTCTGTGAAAAGGTGTTCAGGGCTCTCTCTTCGACGTTTTCCATGTTGATGTTGGCCACGGTTATGGAGATTGAGGCTCCCATTGGTGCTCCTCTTGTCTGCCTGTAGTATTTGCCTTTAAAGGAAAAATACGTATTTGATAGGCAGAGTTCCAGGAGTCGACCGATTTCATTCACACTCAAACGAGTTCTCTCGTTCAGAGCACTGTTGCTTTCTAGGGCATCCTGGGTCACGGTGACTGCCAGTTGTATCAGTATGCTGGTGAACAGAGACAACACATCAAACGATACCAGGCACTCGTCGTTCTCTAGTCGTTGGTTTGATGTCAGTCCAACGAAGTCATCCGCGTTGCGCACATGAGACGCGGTCTTTCCGGTCAGGGGTGAAATTATCCGGTGCAGGTACGTGGATAGTGATCGCATTGGTGAGCGCGAGAAGTCTACTATTGGGCGCAGGGGTACTCCAGATTTGTGAATTTTCGGGAGGCCATAGAATGCTGGGGCTGACCCGTTTCTGCATATTAGTTGGAGGTAAAGGTAGCGAAAGTTTGAGTTTGTCCGGAATATTTATGTTGCCGTCTTGTTCAATACTTGTGTTGCTGTGGTGGGATCCTTTTTTAGCTTCTCGTAGTCTACAGAGCTCAAAAATGTTGATACTTTCTCCTCGTAGTCGCGTGTGTTCTTCGACGGTTATTCAACAAACCACTGCTGCCTTTCAAGTCCATCCACTCCAAGCTCGTTAAACGAGCTATTGCCACATCGTGCCTCAAGAACGCTATTGGCAAATCTTGCCCCCACTGTAGTGCAGAGGCGTTCGAGCGTCAAGCTGAAAGACTGCTCAGTGCTGCGTATCCCCAGCCCCTCCTCATTTCGGTTGCAGAGAGCCTGCTAAAGAAATTGCGCCATCGTCCGCAAAGTTGTGCAGCCAGCGCACCGCGCAGGCAGAAGGTGGCTGTGATACCTTACGTGCACAAGCTGTCCCACAACTTGAAAAAGGTGGCCCAGCGGTACGACTTGAAAGTGGCATTCACGGCACCACATAGGCTGTCTAAGCTCTGCAGAATAACCGACCCAGAGGCAAGGAAGCAGCAGGTCAGTGGCACTAAGCACAGGCGTCCCTTTGTTGAATGCGCAGAACGGGTGGTGTGCAAATTTCCTTTAAAATGCGGAAAAGTGTACGTGGGCCAAACCGGGAGATGCGTAAACGATAGGCTAAGGGAGCATGCAAACAATGTAAAAAATGCGCGTGACGGAAACGATGATGAAGATTTCCTGGCCAGCCATTGCATAACGTGTTCGGATTGCGCACCAGAGATAGAGTGTACTAGAACAGGGGAGTGCCCGGAACGAGCTTCGAAAAGTGAAGCCCAAACAGGGTCAATCCGCTTGCAGCGCTGCGATCGGTAGTCTGCAATGTGTCGTCGTTTAAGCGATGCGCGCGGCTCCGGCAAAGTGGTGCAGGGGTAGAATGCCCGCTTCCCACTCAAAAGGCCCGGGTTCGAATCGCACCTGTAGATGGTGGGTTTTTATTCTTAGTGTCACCTTTTATAGCTGCGTTGGTTTTTTACTTTCCTTCTTAAAACTACCTTCTGTTGCTACGTATTGCTATAAAAAGTAACATAAAATGTGAAATCTTGTTTCGAGTCTCGTCTTTGCGAAAATCTCGGAGGCCATACTTTACATTTTTGTTCAATCCCGGGCGGTGGCGCTGCAAATAACTGCGCTAGCTCTCAAATTTCTTCTATTTTACTTCACATTTAGCGTTACTTTTTGAACCAACACGTAGCAACTTAAGCTAGTTTAAAGAAACAAAGGAAAACCAATACAGCTACAAAAGGTGACACTAAGAATAAAAACCCACCATTTGCAGCTGCGATTCGAACCCGGGCCTTTTGAGTGGGAAGCGGGCATTCTACCCCTGCACCACTTTGCCGGAGCCGCGCGCAACGCTTAAACGACGACACATTGCAGACTACCGATTGCGGCGCTGCAGGTGGATTGACCCTGCTTGGGCTTCACTTTCTGTACATTGGTACTGCGGCCGTTCCGAGCACTCCCCTGTTCTAGTACACTCTACCAGAGCTAAGTAAAACATCCGTCATTAAGAAGCGCAAAACGCGAATCACCCGCGAAATCTAGCAGCAGAACGCATTTCCTATCTGGGAGATAATTGTGTAAGCGTGCCGTCTCTATAACTAACCGATAAAGAGTCGGCGTTTCTACGCATGTGTAGTGAATGACGTCTGCGTCAGACAGCATAAATATGTGTGAATTTTTTCCAATAAAGGTTGTTGCAAGTTCAGCGCTCGTCGTCGTCGTTAGTGTACCGTCCGTTGTGTGTTTTTTGCGCTGCAGTGTGCCATAATTATGTACCAACAAGCCCAACTTGACTCTTTAATCAGGTCAGTAGGCATGTGCTAAAGATTGCCGTTGCGAGTGCTTCACGCCGCTTGAGTTACGTCGGCGAAAAGCTGGTCGAGATATGAAATTTCAAAAAAATATTTCTCAAGTTTAAAAAATATCCGTTTGTAACTTTGCCTATGTTTAGCTAATACAAAGAGCTTTCAAATGAAGTATCGTGCATATTTTGAGTCCGACCACCAAGGGAAGTTTTTTGACGCTGAATACAGAGCTTTTTTTCAAAAAAAAAAGTGAAATTCGCGATTTTGTTTTCAGACGATCTGCTACACTTTGAGCGACTAAATTATTTTTCTTTTGTAATATGTCGAACAGGCCACCAGTATATAATTTATTTCTGCCCTTTCAGTTTGCGTTATTCCTGGAAAAAGTCAAACTTTGCAACTTTATTCAGTATTGCTCGTGAGAAAAGCCCTTGAATAAACGATATACATAAATAAGTCATTATTTTTACAGTTTCATCACTTCATTAGCTTACTGGAAATACCATTTTATCGAGTGCGTCCCATAAATGTCCTTTGAAAACAAATTGTTGTTTGGTGCCCTTAAGCTCAGTCAGTGCAGAACTACAGACTCTCGCAAATAGGCGGGAAAATTTTTGCAACAGAAATAAACGAGCAGAACGAGTTTCGAACTTCAAGGAAAGCGTAGGAAATTTTTTCAGGCATATTTGTGATGGTCAGAAAAACGCTAGATGATTTGGCATGGAATGACTCATACGTGAGTATTCATATCAGCCGCAGATAAACTTGTTATTGTAAACGGAAGCAGCAAAACGAAGGCGTTTAATGTTAACAAATGACAGCGATTCTGAAATTTCGTGGACCTGACCTATCACGTGCGGAACACTGATGAAGTCGCTTTCACCACTTCTACGCTTGCGTAATGTGAAAAAGTGCACTAATATTTGCACGGGAGACTTGAATTTCGAGCAATGTTTCTGAATGGGCGCGGCCATAAATCACCCGAAAAAGAACGCTTACGCCACCGCGAAAAGAAAGCAGTAATAACAAATGACAGCGTGTTTAAAATTTTATGGTCTTGATCCATCGAGTACACAACGCTTAAGCCACTTTCGCCGCAGTACACCTGTGACAAGCAATAAAAAAAAACGCAATAAAATTGGCGAGAACCTACTAGTTGTCACTGGACGCAGCACACTTTGTCACTTAAGTACATACACTTGCACGCGCCGTTTAAGTACGAGTACTTGTATGATCGTCAACGTCTGAAAACGTTACAGAGACAGCTAAAGTAGCCCCTTGCCAATCTCAGTGCACTTTGTTTGCACGACACTAGTGCACTGCAGTGAAAGTGACTGAAATATGTCCTGAGTCCTGACCAGTGTTGCGGAGTTCCCACTCCGGAATTGGACTGAATTCGGAATCATTCTACATTTTCGCGACACCGGAATGGAATGGGGACAGTGTTTGGAGGAATGGAATGGGAATGGAATTAAGTGCCTTTCGCGCGGAATGGAATGGGAATGGAATTAAGTCTTTTTTCCGAAAATAGAGCATGTTTTTGTCTACGCGCTGTTTTTCAAACTTGAAACATAGCAAGTCAGAGCCTCGAATTAAACGATAAAGCAGTATTTTTAAAATGGCTTGGTTGATTACAAGCACGGTACATTTATAAGCAACGCACCTACTACAAACTGAGGCATAATTTAGTCAAAGTCAAAGTTTATTTTCCATTCTGTCGTACAGAAAGAAAGGACTGTGAAAAAAAGCTGTGCTAGACAGCTTGACTAGTTCACAGCCCCATACAAAAAAGAAAGCAGAAAATAAATATAAAGTAAAAAGTCGTAGCGGTAGCAGCACCGCGGTAAACATGGCGATATGGCACCGCACGGGCAGTGCGCCACAACAGGTCGTACACATTCTAGTTATGATTTTAATACATATACGCACCACAGATTGAAAACGAAATTATTACACTGTGTAGAAAACATAAACATGATCATGCGATTGTCATCCAGAAACAAAATATAAGACATATACACTGCATAAAAAGACATTATATAGATTACAACAATATATATATTATATAGATTACAACCCTAGAAGTATCTACATGCAAGTGAAAAACGCAAATATATATCTAAGAGATTTGATTTGGGACTGAGAGAAAAAAAATCACAGCATATCCACGGAGTGAATGATGATGAGTGGGCGAAGCTGCGGAGGTTCATCGGTAAACCGTGAATCTTCCGTGAATTCTGCCCAGTACATCATCACCGACGTGAGATCGGGCGCGTTTATACTAAAGGTTCGATGAGTTATGACGACTTGCAGCTCACTTTAATTTTACATGTACGCTGTGAATTTTCATTGTTTAGAAAACCATTGCTTTAGAAAACACCTTGCGTCTTTCGTTAAGCAGCTGGCGTCTTTTTCGTTTTGCTTTAGAAACATCTGGCGTTCTTTCGTTTTGTTTTTACAAAACATCTGGCGTCTTTCGTTGGTTTATTTCATCAATCAACGGCGTTTTGAACAAAATTTTTATTGTTTAATCACGCACAGGAGAAATCTCACCAGGCACTACCTTGGAGGTAAACAATGGCTGCTAATGGGAATGAGAGACAGTCGGCTTTTAGCTAACACTTACACTTCTACAGAGACAGAAGAATTCGGCTTTTAGTTAACGCGCACGCTGCGAATTTTTTATTGTTCAACAACGCACAGGAAAAATCTCCCACCGGCACCACCTTGGAGGTCAAGATCTGGTACTAGCGTTACGACTGGTTACGCACTACGACTACGAGGGACGAACGGGTGCCGCTTTAAGGAGCTTCGCCCCTAAAATATGTAACTGAATGTACTATTGATTTAAAGATCAAGTATTATATTGGCAATAATTCATGGATGTCGTGGTATGAGCAGTTGAATAAGTCAAAACCTTTTAGGTCACAATAATTCAGAAGAGCTGGAAGAATGTAAGATAAACGCTCTTTGCCAGAGTTTAACCGTGTTTTATCAACCTCCCACTTCTCTCCATGACGGGTGGGGTAGTTTAGATTCCTTGCATGCAGGTTGGCTAGACTGCGTAGATTTTGTATATGCCTAATAGTTTCTGATCTGAATTTTCGGCTTAATGCATAATTATATAGCTGGTGCACCTTAATTATTCCTGAGCTACAAAATAAGGGTCTAGTGGATGCCACAAAATGAGCATTGAATATATGCCTAATACATTTTTTCTGAAGTACGTATATTTTATCAACATTAGTAGCCGTCGCTGTACCCCACACCAATTGACAATAGTTTAAACGAGAGTTAAAAAGTGAATGATGTAGCAAAAGCTTAATTTTTTAGAAGCAAATACCGAATTCGACCTATTACACCTGTTACCTGAGCTAATTTTTGCAAGACATATCGCACATGATAATCCCAGGTCATGTTCTCGGAAAAAATTGTGCCAAGACATTTAAAATTGTCAACAATCTCAATTTTGCGAGTACTCAGTATTATATCTTGGTGAGATGGAATTATTTTGTTCTTCGCTCGAAATATAACAGCTTTTGTTTTCATTTCGTTAATACGCATAGCATTTGCTTCTGACCATCTTTCTAGCGTTTTCATTGTTTTGTTACAAGTTTTTATAAGCTCGTTAATGTCATGCCCTGAAAAGAATATACTGGTATCATTGGCATATATGATATATTTAGCCTCGTTGGAAATATTTATGATATCGTTAAGATATATGTTAAATAATAGTGGTCCCAATATACTGCCTTGTGGCACTCCACATAGCACAGATTGCACACTGGAGAAAGAGTTGTTTATGCACACAACTTGTCGTCTGCCGGATAGGTAAGAGTCCATAAGCGATAGGGCCTGGCCTCGAATACCATAGCAATATAATTTATTTAGCAGTATTTTATGATTAACTAAATCAAAGGCCTTGAAAAATCGACAAAAACGCCAAGAACGAGTGCCTTTTCTTCGAATTCTGTAAGTATGTACTCTTTTTGCTCCAGAAACGCTTGTTCAGCGCAGTTATTTTTTCTAAATCCACACTGAGCAGGCGTAAGTAAATCGTGCTTTTCAATAAAACTTGAAATTCGAGTATGTAGAAGTTTTTCAAAGGCCTTTGAGAACACCGGTAAAATCGAAACCGGTCTATAATTACCTAAATCATTTCGATCGCCTTTTTTATAAAGTACAGTCACTTTTGCCACTTGCATATTGACAGGAAAAACGGACTTCATTAAACAGACATTAAAAATGTGTGCTAAAATAGGAGCGATAACATCAGAAACTTCCTTAACAGGGCGTATTTGAATTCCATCAACATCACAACTGGTACTATTTTTTATACCTTTTATTGTTGACGAGACTTCGTGGGCGGTGATAGGAGATAAGTACAGTGACTGAACATTTCGATTTTTAACGTACTCGCAAGCATCATCCGCACTTCTGGTTGTAGTCATATGAGTGAAAAAAAATTATTAAATGCGTCAGCAAATTCTGACCCATCTACATCTCTGCCGTCGACTTTCAGCTCGGAAACAGGGGCGGTAGTGTGACCACGATGAAGGAGCGTGTTTAATCTAGCCCATGAAACGTCGGAACGATTGCCAGGAACGTCAAGATACGTAGATTGATAGTGTGTTCTCGCGGACCGTAAACATTTTGTAAGTTTGTTGCGATAGCTCTGGAAGGCCGCTAGGTCCTCTGGTAAAGGTGTTCGCAGAAAGGTTTGGTAAAGTTTATCTCTTTTTTTCATTTGATCATACAACTCAGGCGTCAACCAAGGTTTTCGTATTTTACGGTTTAATCTGCGTTCTTTTAGCGGAAAATGCACATGATATATTCGTTTTAAAATTGCAAGAAATTTATCGTAAGCGTCATCTGCATCTACAATTTTTGTTATATCGGTCCAGTCTATCTGCAATAGACTTTCACCAAATGCACCCAGCGCCGCTTCCGTAATTGATTGAAAGATGATTGTCCGGGGCTTTGTTGTATATTGTGTCATTAGCGCTGCATTAGCACATAAAAATATCGGAAGATGGTCACTTATACAATACGACAGAACACCCTACCTAATATTCATCTGGAACAAATTTGTGATAAAAAGATCAAGAACTGACTCGCGTTCAAGGGTCACTCTGGTGGGTACTGTAATTGTGTTCATGAAGCCATTAGACGTAATGACAGCATTAAGGTCACGATAAATAGAGCTGGTAAATCCAACGTCAATGTTGAAATCTCCTCCAGCAATAAGTATATGCTTATTTTCTGTCATATATGCCAGGAATTGATCATAAAAACCGAGAAACGCGGCATTATCACCATGTGGTGGTCGATAGCAAACTGAAAACACGGTGTTGTTGGCACAAACACAAAGCACTTCATAATCAGGGGTAGTCCGAGTAAAGCAATCCAATAATTCACATTGAATGGTATCAGATATTAACAGAGCAATGTCCCCACCACGACCACTCTGGCGGTTTAAATAAAATGTCCTGTAACTAGAGAGCTTAAATAGATCCATTTCATTACTGCTCCACGTTTCAGTGAGCATTATCGCCGAGTATTTGAATGAAAACTCGGTGAAAAACTCTTCCAGGCACGATACTTTATTTCTTATCGACCTAGCATTTAAGTGCACAAATCTGCATGAATTACGAGGTAGCTGACATACGACATCATTCAGGTGATTTGGTAGGTTATAGCGGTAAGAACTCATGCTGATTATTTTTACAAAGTAGCACAACCGGGATCCGGTAATCCCGGATTAGGTTAAAGCGACAACCGCATAACGTCAACCTCGAAGCTAGGTACAAGCGATACAACAACCACCTTAACAAACTTCTGGAAATTTCAAAGCACGGCTACTTCAGTTCAAAAATAGCACAAGCTAATAACGACAGTAAGGCGACGTGAAAAGTTATTGATGAAGCCCTCAATAAAAGAAAGATGGATAGCAATGTTACAGCAATTATTGACGGTGATGACATTATGGTTGATAATACCGCTATAAGCAATGCTTTCAATGATCACTTTGCAAACGTAGGCACTACCAGTAACGCAATTTCATGCAACAACTCTTGTAGTAGCCTTCCTAGCGCGAAAAACTTGAAATCTATTTTCTTTTACCCAGCAACGAACGATGAAATAAAAAAAATAATTCTTGCACTAAAAAACACCAAGTCAACAGGTGACGACAGCGTATCGGTTCAAATGATAAAACACCTATCTACACTTCTAGCCGAGCCATTAACATATGTCATCAATAATATTTTCGAAACTGGTTGGTTTCCTTCGAAATTAAAAGTCGCCAAAGTAATACCCGTGTTTAAGAAAGGCGACAAGATGAAAGTTGTAAATTATCGTCCGATCGCCATATTGCCAGCATTGGCCAAAGTTGTTGAAAGGGCAATGTATATTAGACTGAACAATTTTTTTGAGAAACATAATTTATACGCACCTGAGCAATACGGCTTCAGGAAGGGAAAATCAACAGAACATGCACTACTTAACATCGTTGAAAAAACAAAAGTAAACATAGAAAATAAATTACTTACAATGGGTATTTTCGTTGATCTCACGAAAGCGTTTGACATGCTTGACCATGACATATTACTAACCAAACTAGATCACTACGGAATACGTGGGACAGCGCTAACGCTTTTGTCGAACTATATAAATAATAGAGAGCAATATGTGTATATGAACGGTGTGTCGTCATGTCGCTGTATAACCAATAGAGGTGTTCCGCAAGGTTCAATTCTAGGGCCATTCTTGTTCTTAGCTTACATTAATGATCTGCCATCCATAACATCGGAAGATTGTATCCTTTACGCAGATGACACTAACATATTTATAACAGCAAAAAAACGAAAATATCTTATACCACAAAGCAACGACTGCCTTACAAAAATTATCATCCTGGCTTAATGCAAACAAACTACTCGCCAACAGCTCTAAGAGTAATTACATTATCTTTTCCCCCCAAAACACCCACCTTACTTTAAGTAATCAGCTTACAATGAATAACACAGTACTAGAAAGAGTTAGTAATACAAAATTTCTCGGTGTATACTTGGACGCACAGCTTTCATGGCACACACACGTACATGAGACAACACTTAAAATATACAGAAAAATACCCATTCTTTACAGGCTACGCTACATTTCCCAATAAAGACAATGTTAACGTTATATCATTCTTTCATACACTCACACATCACGTACGCTATAGTAATTTATGGATTAACCTACCCGACAACACTGAAACCCCTCAAAGTAGCACAGAACACAGCTGTGCGTGCCCTTCTCTCCATACCAAAAACAGACTCAGCTTCATATTGCTACGGTATGAGCCGGGTCAGGGTATGAGCCACGAGAGAAGAAAAAGAAGAGGTTCGGCTGGTTCTACCTATGGACGCCATCACCACCTATCATTGCCTGACTTCATCTGTAAATAAACGCAGTTAACCTCAATCGAACCGTAACAGTTTTGTGGTGGAGGTGCTGGGTATCGAATCAAGCAACACGGTTCTGCAACCACCTGATCTACGCCGAAGCCGCCGCATTGCTGGACTGCCCCCGTTACCACTGGAGGTCGACATGTCTCGCGGTGAAGACGGAACCCGGAACAACTCAGCTGCAGCCACAGCACCAGTTCCAGCAGCACCTTTGCTACCTGCTTCGGTCGCAGCTGGCCCTTGGCAGCGTCAGCATCTGATAGAGCCTCGTACCTTCGGAGGCAAATCTGGCGAGGACGTGGACGAGTGGCTCACACACTACAAACGGGTGAGCAATTACTACCGTTGGGACGCGGCAACTCAGCTGACTAACGTGGTGTTTTTCTTGACGGACACGGCACTAACATGGTATGAGAACCATGAGGACATCCTCACGACGTGGGATCGCTTCGTGTCGGAAGTAAAAGAGTGTTTTGGGGACTCCGTGGCAAAGAGGAAGCAAGCCGAACAAACGCTGCTGCAAAGAGCCCAGGTACCAGGCGAAACATGCACGATGTACATTGAAGCTGTGCAAGACCGTCAACCCTTGCATGTCTGAAGAGGACAAAGTCGGCCACCTGTTAAAAGGAATCACAGAGGACGTTTATCAATTCCTCATCGGCAAAGACAGCATTGCTACAGTGGCCGACGTCATACGGCACTGTCGTACATTTGAGACACTGAAGATGCGGCGTATCGTTCCGAAATTTGGCCGACTACCGAATGTGACCACAGTAGCGAGTGTTGACGACTACGCACCTTTTGATCTTGCGTCTACAATACGCGAGATCGTACGTGAAGAACTTTGTCGACACGCTCGCGCGACGCCTTGTGAAGCTGCACCTATGTCGGTTCCCGCTCCACATCAAGTTTCCATTGCTGCAGCGGGCGTCGAGGAGCACAACTACGGTTCCGGCGCACCACCGAGGCCGCAGCGCAATCACTACCAAGACTCAAGGTACGAGCGCCGCTTCAGTTACCCTCGTCAGCCGGCCGCCAGCTATCAGGGCTCAAACGAATATACACTTGTGCCACCGCGTCGGGGCGATGCTTTCCAGCAGTATAATGCATATCGCCCACCTCCTGTGTGCTATAGTTGTGGTGCTGCCGGACACATAGCTCGATTCTGTCGTCGGCGGAGTGAGGCGTCATCGCGATACGAGCCACCGTCAGCATTTCCTCGTGGCGGCAACGCTTACAACGATCCCTGGTCCGCCTATCCCAGGAGCACCCCGCGACAGGAGAACCGGCGTGGTAGCTCTCCCGCTTCTGATCGCAGCTTGACACCTCCATCTGCCCGACCGCGTCGCTCGCCTTCACCTCGACGGCGGCTGTCGTCACCGCCACCGCAGGGAAACTAGCCGGCGCGACCAATGGAGGTGAGGTCGCACAAAAGGACTCGACTCATATGCCTCCACCAGTTACCATGTTTAAGAACAGGATACATGTTTGAATAGATGGACTAAGTGCAGCAGCTTTAGTGGACACCGGTGCGACGATTTCAGTCATGAGTGTTTCGTTCAAAGGTCGCATTGGTCGCAAAGTTATGTTTCCCTGTCAGGATTCTACTAGATTTCGTGGCGTCGGCGGTGACGTACTTCAACCTGTAGGAGTCTGCACCGTTAACGTGCTGCTAGCAGGAACGGTGTTCCCAACTGAGTTTTTGGTTCTGCAGCGGTGTACGCACGATGTTATTCTCGGCATTGACTTCCTCCAAGAGTGTGGTGCTTTCGTCGACTGTGGTACCGGTGAGCTTTCTGTTAGTGGTGACATTGTTCCTGATCTCTTTGACGAGCCGACGCCTGCGGAAGACACACTGATTGTTTCCGAAGAGCTCACAGTACCACCATGGTCCATGAAGTCAATTGCCGTATCTTCTTCAGTTGCTGCCGTGACATCCTTTGATGCCGTCGTTCAACCTCTCACGGCTACATGTGCAAAGAAAGACATAATAGTACCTCGTTGCGTGGTATCGATTGATAACGGAACAACGTTTCTGTGGGTGTTCAACTGTTCGCAAGTGCCGATTATTCTTCCTCGAGGAATGAAGCTCGGACTGCTCGATGATGTCACGGAGAGTTCTATTGCTGCCATCGACGACGAAAAAAGTGACAAACACTCAACGATTTCCAAACGCAGTTGCTCCTACGAGACACACATTTTGAGCATGGTCAGCAAGACGCTACGGTCATATGAGCAACAAACGCTGGTTCAGCTATTAGAACGACATGCGTCCGTGTTTGACTTTGGCGAAAAGGAGGAGCGACTGTCCTTACCGTGTTCTCGAGCCCGACACAGGATTGATACAGGCTCTGCTCATCCGGTTCGACAAAACCCCTACCGGGTGTCGGCATCGGAACGGAAAGTCATTGCTGACCAAGTTCAGGATATGCTGCACAAAGGCGTTATTGAAGAGTCGTGCAGCCCGTGGGCAGCGCCTGTCATTCTGGTTAAGAAGAAGGACGGCTCTTGGAGGTTCTGCGTCGATTATAGACGATTGAACGCCCTGACTAAAAAGGATGTGTATCCGCTGCCTCGGATCGACGACGTCATTGACTGCCTGCACTCAGCTTCTTACTTTTCGTCACTTGACCTAAGATCAGGGTATTGGCAGATCCCTATGCACCCTGCTGACAAGGAAAAGACCGCATTTGTGACGCCTGATGGACTGTATCAATTTAATGTTATGCCGTTTGGGCTTTGCAATGCTCCCGCAACTTTTGAAAGATTTATGGATTCAATTCTTCGCGGACTTAAATGGGAAGTCTGTGCTATCTGGACGACGTGGTTATTTTTGGACGCACATTCGACGAGCATAACGCCCGCTTAAGCCTCGTTCTGGACTGTGTCGAAAAGGCTGGCTTGGTTTTGAACTCAAAGAAGTGCCGCTTTGGTGAACGACAGGCATTGGTCCTAGGACATCTGGTCGACAAAGATGGTGTCAGGCCCGACCCTCGAAAAATTGAAGCAGTCAGCACCTTTAAGTCACCAAAGTCTGTAAAGGAACTCCGCAGCTTCCTAGCGCTATGTTCTTACTTTCGGCGCTTTGTGCCGAAATTTGCGGACATCGTGTGTTCATTGAACAGCCTCTTGCGAAAGGACAGCACATTCGAATGGACATCTGAATGTGATGCTGCATTCTCTCAACTAAAAGTGCGGCTGACGTCAGAACCTCTCCTTCGTCACTTCGATCCATCTGCGCCTACGGAAGTGCACTGTGACGCAAGCGGTATTGGCATCGGAGGCGTGCTCGTTCAGCGTCATAATGATGAAGAGCATGTGGTCGCCTATACGAGTCGTTCTCTGAGCAAGGCAGAAATGAATTATACTGTGACAGAGCAAGAATGCTTGGCAGCTGTATTTTCTGTTCAGAAGTTTCGTTGTTACCTGTATGGGCGTCCGTTCACGATTGTAACTGACCATCATTCCCTGTGTTGGCTCGTTAACCTCCGAGACCCTTCTGGACGCTTTGCGCGCTGGGCTTTGCGGCTCCAGGAATTTGACTTTAATGTTTCATACAAAAGTGGCAGGCGCCATTCCGATGCGGATTGCCTATCTCGTCTTCCTTTGTCAACAACGGAAGATAATGCCGACACCTCCGACATCTGCTTTGCGGCTCTCTCTCACACGTTTCCTGACGTCACCATCTTCCAGCGGGAACAGAACAATGATTTATGTTTGGATCCATTGTTCGCCGACGCTCGCAGTCCTAAGGGCAGTGGTCGATATTGCCTTCGAGATGGACTGTTATACAAGATAAATTACTGGGGTCATGGTGCGCGGTATTTATTGGTTGTTCCCGACAGTCTGCGACGCGACGTTCTACGTGTCATGCATGATGATCCGACGTCAGGCCATCTTGGATTCATTCGCACTTTACACCGAATGCAGGAGCGGTTTTACTGGCCTAAAATGCGAACATGTACGAAACAATACGTCTCGAGCTGCGACAAGTGCCAGCGCCACAAGCGACCCACCAGCGCTCCACACGGACTTCTTCATCCTGTAGCGCCGCCCACTACGCCTTTCGAGCAAGTTGGTATCGACCTGCTAGGACCGTTTCCGCAATTTTCGAACAACAACCGCTGGGTCATAGTGTGTGTCGATCACCTCACCCGATATGCGGAAACTGCTGCGATACCATCCTCCACAGCCGCGTCCGTAGCTTCCTTCCTGTTACGCTCCGTTGTTCTTCGCCATGGACCGCCTCGTGTAATCATTAGTGACCGTGGTCGCCAATTCGTCGCCGACACTGTGGAAGAATTGCTTCGCCTTTGCACTTCGCAGTTCCGCCACTCAACGCCATATCATCCTCAGACAAACGGGCTTGTCGAGCGTACCAACCGCACCCTAACTAATATGCTGGCTATGTACGTATCATCGAAACACAAGAACTGGGATGATATCTTGCCATTTATAACCTATGCTTATAATACAGCGAAGCACGAGACCACAGACTTCACTCCTTTCTACCTCCTCTACGCTCGATCTCCGCGCAGTTGCCTCGATACAATACTCCCATTTGCGCTTCATACGGACGACTCAGTCGCCCAAACATTGTGCCGTGCTGAAGAAGCCCGCCAAATCGCTCGTCTGCGCACACTGGCATCGCAAGACCGATCCAAGCAGCGGTATGATCGACGCCGCGACGATGTTTCATTCGAAAAGGGTGACTTTGTATGGTTGTGGACCCCCCAACGCAAACGTGGTTTATGCCAGAAATTTTTATCCCAGTATGCTGGCCCATTCGTTGTAGTAGATCGCTTGAGTGACTTGACCTACGTGGTGGCACGTCTGACGTCAGCTGGTCGTCGGTCTAGTCGGACACAGTTGGCACATGTTGCTCGCCTCAAGAAGTTCCATCCCGCACTTCGCCAGTGATCCTGACTCGCCCAGCGGGCTTCGTCTGTGAACCGGGGAGTGCTACGGTATGAGCCGGGTCAGGGTATGAGCCACGAGAGAAGAAAAAGAAGAGGTTCGGCTGGTTCTACCTATGAACGCCATCACCACCTATCATTGCCTGACTTCATCTGTAAATAAACGCAGTTAACCTCAATCGAACCGTAACAATATGCTTATAGACTACTAAACATACAACCCATCACAGTTTGTGTCAATTATCGTGTATTACTACTTGTCTACAAACTTTTGCATAACGCTGTTCAATTTCCGTCAATAGCATTAACATATCAAACGCCCACATATTCCATACGTTCTACTTTAAGTAAACCATTATGCATACCCCGCATAAGGACTAACTACGGATCACATTCATTTTCTTATATTGCATCAAAACTCTGGAATAGTTTACCTTGTGCCATCGCAGCATCCACATCATTTCATTTGTATAAACAATGTGTTCGCGACCACCTGCAAAACTCACAATAGTAATACTTGAATTAATAAATATTATTTAGATTTCTTTGTGGTTATATGTATTTATGTATTGCTATGTTTCTATAATGTATTTATTGTATTCCGTTGCACTTTTATGTACTTATATTGCTCTGCAGCTCAGCAGTACCTACTACTGTTAAAAAACGGACCCCTGCAACTGCCTTTCACTAGGCTCTGGGGTCCTACCTGTATAATAATAACCAGTCATTATATGTATGTTACACAATAAAACTGATTGATTGATTGATTAAAGTCGATGAAGGTCATCATAGCTCCGAACTTGAACCGCACGTGCCCCCTTCGTCTTCCGCACAAGAACTTTACCGTGACTGTACCAAACATATTCGTAGCTCTTATCCCTAGCTACGTTCTTCGATTCCTTCAGATTTTCTTGGACAGTCAGATTTTCTTGGACAAAAACAGCTGAGTCAGACTGCTTCAAGATTCTTTTCTTTGCTAACCATGAATCTCTAGTCTGCTGTTGAGCAAAACGAACAGTTATTCCTGGTATTTTCTCCGGTTTGGCTGGAAGTCTGTGGACAGACACTACCTCTAGTAGAACTCGCTGTCGGGCTAGTTGGTACATGTCTGAATTAAATAGTCAACTTCGCGCCAAAATCACATTCACACAGAACGATAAGAGCGCCCGTCCTGTCTTGTGTTTCTTCTTCTGTGTGAATGTGATTTTGGCGCGAAGTTGACTATTTAATTCAGACACTACCTCTGATGCCTCCAGTGAGGGACTCTGAGCTTGTCAGCGACTGTGTTTAGCGATTCTATCAGATTCTCATTTGGCCACGCAGGGACTCCGTGAATTTCCAAGTTCAGCCTTCTGTTTCTGTACTCCAATTCATTCATCTGTCGCTCTAGTTCACTGTGTGTGGTTTGGCGAGAAGCCTCTCTTTCCTCCAGTTGCGCCACCTTCTTTCGTAGTTCTTTAAGTTCGTTGTCTTGGCGACTGATTGTTTTTAGGGGCGAAGCTCCTTAAGGCGGCACCCGTTCGTCCCTCGTAGTCGTAGTGGTAGTCGTAGTGCGTAACCAGTCTTACGCTTTGACCTCCAAGGTTGTGCCGGTGGGAGATTTTTCCTGTGCGTTGTTGAACAATAAAAAATTCGCAGCGGTAGCTAAAAGCCGACTTCTTCTGTCTCTCATTCTCATTAGCAGCCATTCTTTACCTCCAAGGTAGTGCCTGGTGAGATTTCTCCTGTGCGTGATTAAACAATAAAAATTTTGTTCAAAACGCCGTTGATTGATGAAATAAACCAACGAAAGACGCCAGATGTTTTGTAAAAGCAAAACGGAAGAACGCCAGATGTTTCTAAAGCAAAACGAAAAGACACCAGCTGCTTAACGAAAGACGCCAGATGTTTTCTAAAGCAATGGTTTTCTAAACAATGAAAATTCACAGCGTACATGTA
This sequence comes from Rhipicephalus sanguineus, assembly GCF_013339695.2. Classification (NCBI taxonomy): domain Eukaryota; kingdom Metazoa; phylum Arthropoda; class Arachnida; order Ixodida; family Ixodidae; genus Rhipicephalus; species Rhipicephalus sanguineus. The sequence continues at coordinate 203,933,445 of NC_051179.1, forward strand.
AAATTAAAGTGAGCTGCAAGTCGTCATAACTCATCGAACCTTTAGTATAAACGCGCCCGATCTCACGTCGGTGATGATGTACTGGGCAGAATTCACGGAAGATTCACGATTTACCGATGAACCTCCGCAGCATTCGCCCACTCATCATCATTCACTCCGTGGATATGCTGTGATTTTTTTCAAAATCATCAAGTGTAGTCATCATCAAGTGTAGTGTACAAACAAATGCATTATCCCAGCAGGTACTCAAGGAAGAAACAAATTATCCATGCTCGTTGGTTCCCGTTGATACACCCACACGGAAGTGGAGAATACTCTATGCACAGCCTGATCATTATCTCACGAGCAGTTTAGTACCTGACACACGTAAATAACCTTTGCGACAAGGAAGACATTGCATACCTGCGCATAGGCGTGCGTAGGGTTCCCTTTTAGGGGGGGGGCGAAGGTTTGTTGCAGCGCCCCCCCTCCCAATTAGGTCATTGTAGGGCGCTGACATTGCGCCCCCCCCCCCTGAGTCGCAGCGCCCCCTCTCTCTATTATGTCAATGTGTGGGGCTGACTTTGCGCCCCCCCCCCCTGCTCCCTCCGTACGCACGCCTATGTACCTGCGGACAGGCGAACAAAGAAAGTTGTCCGCGCCCCATCCATGCTTGCGAGGCGCGCTTGACAAGCGTGAGTGCTGACGACCAGTGCGGCCCAGTGTTCCGTACTCAATGCAAAGGCACAAGGCGCCCGAGCGGTGCACCGTTCCAACTAATGCAAGCAGATTTAGAGGGTTTCGTTCGCCCATTCCGCAACACTGGTCCTGACGCGATAGATGAGCGTCAGAATATTTTATGAGCGTCGCCCTTTGCAGTTATGATACCCTTCTCGCGGTGGCGTTGACGCTGTTTGCAAAATCGGTTGGATCGCTAAATATTTGAGTCTCCCGTGCAGATATTAGTGCACGTTTTACAGCGAAAGCTGTTATGAGATCATTTCAACGGCCGTTTTTGGTGGCGTAGTTGTCCGCCGCCGCCGCCGCCGCCGGTGTCCGTAACCACTATCGCTCGAAATAAGAAAAAAAAATTCCAGGATGGAACGGGGCTCGAACCTGGGCCCTCTGCGTGGGAGCCCAGTGTTGTACCTCAGAGCCATGCCGGTGCTTGGAACTTCCTTGCAAAACGACGCTATAGAGGCCTCATGCCCAGAAGGAACCACATTAACATATGTAATTTAGTGTGGCAGAAGAGTGAAATAACAACCGCGCACCACACAACGCGAATTCTCTAACCAGGCGTCACACAATACGAATTGCGCAACCAGTGGGCTGTTGGATGCTTCCAACCCACTACAAGGGGCTCTGCAATAATTCTTCATCGTCATCAGGCACAACACCAACAAAGTGCGCATGATGCCTTACATGTTTTTAGCGGGTACCACGGCTCTCCGTTGAATGACCAAAAATGGCATAGTGGCTGCTGCCCTACTTCACAGAAATTATGATTTATAGCGTAGTGGGTTCCTTGCAAGTGCACTTGAATTGGTTGCCAAGGAAGCTCATGAGCCCATCAACCATTTCCTCAGGGTCTCAACAAAGTTCTTCCCCCCTCTCTCTGTCTCTCTTTCTCACGTCAATGTATGTTATATTGCATGGTGGGAGAGTTAAATAGCGACCGGGCGACACACAATGCGAATTACGTAACTGGTGATCCCTTTAAAGCTTCCAACCCATTACAAAGGGCTGAGCCATAATTCTTCATCATCATCAGTCGTCACGTAAACAAAGTGCACATAATGCCTTACATATGTGTAGCTGGAACCTCGCTTCTGCGCACAATGACGAATAATGGCGTTGTAGGTGCTTCCCAATTTCACAAATATTGTGATTTATGGCGTAGTGGGTACCTTGCTAGTGTACTTGTATTAGTAGTCCCAAGAGAGTTTACAACGGGCTCTGGAAATGCCGCTCTTCCAGCTTTCGCTGTGACTGCGCTGCGCTTTCCGCGCAGGCCTGGCATTTTTTTTTGCATGACACAAGTGTACTGTGGTGAAAGTGACCTAAGTGTTCCGCACGCGATAGATCAGGTCCAAAAATTTTTAGAACCACTGTCATTTGTTGTTACACGCCCTCCTTTTGCTGCTTCAATTCACAACAAGTTTACCTGGAACGAACTTGGGCGTGTTGGTTAAGCATGATGAAACATACAGCGCGAGTAAACAACGGGGACACAGGAAGAACCATACAGAACCATAAAGCGCTGTGTGTGTTCCCTTCCTGTGTCCCCGTTGTTTACTCGCGCTGTATGGTTCATCAAGTTTACCTGCTTTGGCATGTCAAACCAGCAAGCATGCTAAAGGTGGACTTCGCCTTCGCATTTCGACCCTTTCACGCATAAGCGTCTTCTACCTCGCGTACTATGCCCGGAAATGACCTCCTTGGACCGGACTTATTCACAAAACTGCGAGCGAATAATGGCGATTCACGAGAGAAGCTGTCGTCAAGAGGGGAGGGCGCAGTGATTCTTCTGTGAAGTACACTACAGAATGAACCCTCCCCATTTGTGAGAGAAACCCGTCGTCAAGAGAGGTGGGCTGTTTCGGCTACAGCGATGTCTGGTGCGCACGGTCCGCATCACAAGTCTATTTGGTGTGGTCCACAAAATAAAGCTGCACTTTATTTTGTGGTCTAGTTCACAGAACAAAGCGGCAGTTTATCCTGTGGTCTGGTCCACATAATAGATTGGCGCTATATTCTGTGGTCTGGTGCACAGAAACCGTCGTCAAGAGAGGTGGGCTGCTTGGGCTGCGGTACATTCTGCACGGCCCACAGCGCACAACCAGTGGCACAGCTTTAGGGTGTGGTCCACAAAACAACGCTGCACTTTACTTCGTGGTCTGGTCCACAGAATAAAGCTACAGTTTATCCTGTGGCCTGGACCACAGAAAAAATCACGCCATATCCACGAAGTGATTGATGATGAGTGGGCGAAGCTCCGGAGGTAATCTGGTAAACCGCCAATCCCCATAAATTTTGCCCACTCGATCATCATACAAAGACCTGACACACTAACGCGGGGGTCCTCATATATGACGTTAAGCTCAGGGGAACGTTTATTGTCGGTGTTGCCATTTTGCCTTTCGAGGGCGAGAGCGCCTTCACGATTGTTTTCATCCATGGCAGAAAGAGAATGTGTGGTCTGCAACACGCTTATACTTCATGGTCATCAGCGTCATCGTTATCACATGTAGTGGGTACATTCCACTATACTGGAACACGCTTATTCTTCATGGTCATCAGTCGTCATCGTCATGGAACGCGCTTATACTTAATGGTCATCAGCGTCATCGTCATCGTTATCACGTGTAGTGGTACATTCCACTATACTGGAACGTGCTTATTTTTCATGGTCATCAGTGGTCATCATCTTTATCACATGGAGTGGATACATCCCAGTATGCGTGGCTACATACTACATACTACAAAGGAGGGACAGGCCCACACCCTGAGGAGCTTCGCCCCTAAAAGTGCACTGCCAAAAACGAACGCCGACTGGAAGTGCGCCGCGCGCGAGGGGGGGGGGGGGGCGGAGCAACCCGAGAAAAACGAACGCGCCCTGGCTGGCTCTGGCAGCCGACGGGTAGCCAGAAGTGGAAAATTGAAGAGCCCCATTCTTTGCGGCTTGTGGCCATGGACGAACCTCTGAAAAGAAGCGTCAGCACCAAAAGTACCTGTTCATGCCATGCAATTGAAGAAAGCGTCATTTCGAAGTGATTGGATGAAGCGACAAAGAAGGCGTATGTGCAGATTATATATTTATGTTTATTTCTTTATTTGTGTATTTATTTCCCAGTACAGATCTTCGTTCAACCGTTCACATTTTTATAACAACAGATAATTGGCGAGCCGAACTCTTCATGTTCTGGTAATGCGAGAAGACGACCAGTATGAAGTAAACCTGCAAAAAAAAAAAAACAGTTCAATATAGTTTTGAAAAAACGTTCACGATAAGTCCTCGGTAACCCTCATTTGGGGAGCATAGCTGTTTAAATGAACGCGCGAATAAGTATTGCAGTAAGGTTGAAGTATGGGTTAGTTGGTGCGTAACGCTGAAAGAAAAAGCCAGTCAAGAGGGCAAGTCGTTGTGTCTGCCACCTTTCTTTGTCCGTCGTTCTCTTGTCTGGTTTATTCTTTCAGCGCCATTAGTGTTTAATAATCTAGTATTACTGGCATTCCAGGCACAGGAAAATTGGGCTCGATACCATGGCTCAGAGCATTTCTTTCGTAATTCGTTGAGGCTTTCCCGCTTTTTTTTCACGTTTGAAAAAGGTTTATCAGGCAGCGAAGCAATGGAAACTTATCTAGGCCTTAGAGAACTGCTCACACTGATCAAAACTGGTTATCTTTCATACCTGCAAGCTGAACAGGACCAAGGCAGCTCCCAGCAATGCGATATCAGTCAGCACCTGAAATTTTCACTTCATCACTTTATATTTCACATATAGGATGACCTCAAAGCGTATAATGCGATGTTTTCAACCTGGAACGGCAGTGTAATTTCTCATTGCCGTACGACTGTAGTAACCGACACTGAACGGTTGCGCCATAAAAACATAGTTTGGCTCAGGTCGCACTCTGAGTGCTCTTATGACCTCGTGAAAATACGCGGAAGGTGACGCGCTTCTCCGGCCGCAAAAATTGCGGGCAGTTTGCACTAAGTCGCGCAAACCTTGGCACAGTGGCGCACACACCCGTTTCTGCTCGTACTCCCCGTCAACCGACACGTCTAACTCAAGAGGCGCGGCTTCCTCCTTGGGAGTACGCAGCCAGGCTATGCACTATAGACCGGTGGTTGCGCGCGAAGTGTCCGTCGGTGGACGTGGCTTAGCTACTGCGTACGAGCGGCTTGGCCAGGTAAGGCGGTATGTGGTCGTTAGACGACATACCCAGCAATTCGGGACATCGCTTTTAGTTCACAGTTTTTCACACCACGTGGCGTACAGACCTTGAAGATTCGAAATTCGCGATGACGCCGACAGCGTAGCGCCCACAAGGACAGACGACAATGTCGGCTTTCACCACCGAGCGCGAACCGGCAATCGCCGACTGATAACGACCACCCATACGACGAGCGGGCGGGTGCTCAACAGTGAATCGGCAGTTTTGTATCCCAGTGGCTTGTTCCTCCATCGAGACGACGGAATCTGGAAAGGGCGTCCTGCCCTTCCTCTCGTCTCCGGCCCCTTCAATATTTTTCATCCGATCCTACTGCCGTTGGCCTCCCCTGGTTCCTTTTAATGTTGGCGAAAATGCCTTCGGTCGCTCTAGTGTTTTGAATCGCTGAGGCTAATTTTGAGAAATACTGCCGTCTTAAACTATGATGGTCGTGTTGTTGCAGAAATGCATGCTCGAGATTGACTTTCCTAATTTTATTGGCCTCATTTTGCAAACCCACGACATTGCACAATTGGGTGAAAGTGCCAAGCCACGTGTTATAGTCGCTCACAGAGACTTCGTTTTATATAGCTGAATAAGCAGCATAAGTAAAGGCACGCATTTGTTTAAAAACTGATTAATGTTCAGTAACCTTCTTCTTTAAAGCATTTTATTTAAGGGAATTTAGTTTGAACAACATTCGTTTCGTTTCTCAAGCTCACAATAAAATGCGCAGCATACAATTTATTTTCTTAAGCACTTGGCACGCTACGGAGGCCAATCTCGCGTTTCTTCTCAGTGTTTCTGAAAATAGAATAAACGCGAATAGACTGTTAATATACAATAAAGGCGAATAGATTGTTGTATACGCGACCCTGAAACCCACCTAGTTGCCACAGTGGATATATGCTGGCATGCAGATTTGTTCGAAGTCATACATTCAAACCGCGCCGTCGCGGCCAGTACAAACAAGACAAAAAAAAATCGGCAGACTCCACGCAGTGTGGGAATCGATGTAATGCGAAGCAGCCAACATATAGCTGCATCCATCGTCTTGTTTGTCACTAAGGCTAATGAAGTCATTCATGTCGAGACATCTAGTTCGCCATATATCGCGAGATTGTCATACATGCATGCGTGTACAATCTGGTATATGCCATGCCAATGAAACATATATTCTGCACACATATAGGATGCGTGACCTGCTATTAAATGCGAAGCATTTCTTAGCGAACCTCTGACACTTTGAGCGTTTCTATCTACGTATATATCTATCTATCTATCTATCTATCTAGCCGCCTACGTCTGGGTGCTCTCATGATCGCCTCCTTAATTTGGTGTACACCAAAATTTGCATGGGAGGGTAAGAGGATTTGACGAATATGACTGCCGGGTCATGACATGAATAACGTTAAATTTCTGTCGCGTACGTCGTCAAACCCTTTCCATTAGACACGTGTGGCACATACCCGTTTACCACGGGCCAGGGTGTACGGGTATGCGCCACAGGTGATTGACAGTTTATATCTCCCCAAGAACAGCGAGAACAGACATTGATAACTTAAATGCTAGAGCGTTAAGGAAAACCAACATCGGCAGCGTTGACTCAACGAATGGAAGGAATAAAAATTAGGATCCCAGCAGGAATCGAACCCAAGCATTCTGCGTGGCAATCAGGTATTCTACCACTGAGCCACGCCAGGTCTATAAATTAGTTTGGAAAAGGAGCCCACGCGGGCGTAATATCGGTGCAACGTCAATTGTGGTTGTGGTGCTGGCTATCTAATTTTCTAAGAAAGCAATAAACACTACGTGATACTCCTACGACGTGTACTCCTGCGATACAGGCGTCATATCAGATTAACGTCTGAAGTTCCAGTGTTGGCTCCAATTTTATAGCAGTCTAATAAACATTACGTTTGTATTCCTATGATTCAGCAAGCTATATTGAAGCATTGCTCTACCCCAGAGGAATACATTAACGAAAGTTACATATGATATCCACATCACCGCACCGTAAAGCGCACTTCGCCCACTAGAACGACGCAGTGTCCTCTTCATTTCTTACGAGGCTGGGCGATGGCCTCATGCTGACCGAGGGTGATGCCAGACTCATTGACAGCCGCTTTGAAGACTAGGCTACGTAGGCCACATACGCCCAGGTAGTCTACGAATACGACAAACGCCATCCACTGATGTTGGTCTACGTAGCACTATCCAGGCCTACCAGCCTCGACGGCCTCATCAACGCGAAGGGTGGCTTCAGGTTCCGACATGTCGCCGGCTCTATCGACAGACAATTTGTCGACGAAATGACCAAGGCATCCACGAATTCCAACAGCTCTATTATACCACATACTTCACGATACATGCACCCCTCGTCACCACGATCACGACCGGATCCTATAACAAGTCATGACCAGCTGCTGGTGCTCACTGATCACGGTGATGATGCCCTTGTTCAAGAACTGTCCAGAACTTCTTCCACACATGCACCCGGGTTCGTGAAACGTGCGTGCGTTCTCGGGACACGTATAAGCACTACATGTCAGCTAACCGCTTCTGGTGTTGGTAATGCCCCCGTTGCCATTGGCAGCGTTACCCAACCGTAAACAACTCGTTATATAACACATATGCGGCTCTTCAACATATATAAGTGTGCGTATAAAATCTATACAAATCTTTAGCGTCATTTTGTAACGTGTCGCTCAGTAAAAAAAAGTTACGCCACAGCCACATATCCGCCGCATGCTTCGCATAACATCGACTCCCACGATACGTGGGATCTGCCGAATTTTTTTATCTTCGGCACTCCTGTCATGCCATACCAATTTAGGTATATATCAGGTTAACAAAATGGCCGCGAGTGCACCATGAGCGTGGCGTCTAAATCATACGTACATGACATGCATGGCATGATTTTCGTGTTACCACCTGTTATTTATGTTCGCCCCAGAGACGTCGCGCAATACCAATTTTGGTTTATATCAAGCTAGCGAAACGGCCGCCAGCGCACCATGAGCGTGGCACGTAAGTCATGATGTACATGACATGCGTGTCATGGTTTTCATGTTAATTCCTGGTATTTATGTTTGTCACACAGTTACGTCGCGAGATACCGATTTTGTTGTATATCAGGCTAGCGAAACGGCCGCCAGCGCACCATAAGCGCGGTACGTAAGTCATGCTGTGCATGACATGCGTGTCATGATTTGCACGTTAGGACCTGTCACTTACATTCGTCATACACTCTTGTCACGCCATGGCAATTTTGGTATATAGCAAACTAACGAAACGGCCGCAAGAGCACCAAAACCGTGGGATGTAAATCATGTTGTTCATGACATGGCTATTATAATTATCATATTATGACCTGTCATTTATGTTCGTCATAAAGTCATGTTTCGCCATACTAATTTAGGTGTAAATCCTATTAAAGAAACGGCCAGGAGAGCACAAAGTCGTAGGCGGCTGGATAGATAGATAGATAGATAGATAGATAGATAGATAGATAGATAGATAGATAGATAGATAGATAGATAGATAGATAGATAGATAGATAGATAGATAGATAGATAGATAGATACGCTCAAAGTCGCAGAAGTTCGCTAAGAAATGCTTCGCATTAAAAAAAAAAGAGATAAAGAAAAGCGCAGTTTGCACGTGGCGCAACGCTGGTACCAACAGCGTTCGAACTATATTGCTCAAGTTTTGCTAGTGATGTCAAGATTTTGCTAGACTTGCGAAGTTTTTGCTATTAGTACTAACTATGGTTAGGCTTCGCTATCCTACTCCAGTATCGGCCGGTTCATACTAATGCAAAGTGATTTTAGTCACGTGACTATAGTTGTTACGTGGTTTTCAAACATGCCACGTAGGTTGATGTTACGTGGTTTTAGCGGGAACATGTCCCGTGATTAGTGATGTGATCTATGTCACGTGATTATAGTTACGTGACTTTATTCGCGTGACTAGTTGTTGCGTTATGTTACGTGCTTTTAATCACGTGACCACCTTTACATATTTTGGTAGAACATATGTCTGACTGGCTGTTTCGTGATCATATTGTCACGTGGTCGTGGCGTCGACGAAGGCAGCAGTCAGCACGTCCGAGATGAAACTCTTTATTAGGCCGAACTTGTGGCCGGGAAAATGAAACTCCAGCTACAGCAATAAACTGATAGCGGCGAACAGAGCGTCGACCGTCGATCAACTGACAAATGGTCAAGCGCGTCGGCTTTTATACAGGCGCTATCGAACTTTCCAGCGATATCGCTGGTGGCGGCGATATCTCTAGACAAAGCTGGAACATTCGCGTGCGGCGCGCAATCTTAACAAAACGATCTAGTACAATCGGGAAGCTTCTCGAACACTGCTTCGCGGACAGCGTCGAGCGTTGATAACCGTCCTTGCTGGTCAAACCCGAACACATCAAAATAAAACAAGAAGTGGGCGTGGCATTGCCCCCCTCTGAAAAAGCATCGTCCCGATGCTTGTGAAAGAACAGAGAAAAAAAATAAGTGCATACATAAATAAATTACAATAACAAAGGAAAAAAATAGTCCCCAGGTTCGCTAACGCACAAAAAACGCCTTAAGGCGCACGACATGGACGACTTCAGGTCGTGCGCGGCGTCGCTGGGAGTTTGTAATGCCGTCCGGGATGACCTCGTAGTCGACCGCGCCAAGACGTCGAAGAACCTTGCATGGCCCGAAGTATCGCCGAAGGAGTTTTTCACTAAGCCCACGTCGGCGAATCGGCGTCCAAACCCAAACACGGTCGCCGGGCTGGTATTCCACGAGCCGTCGTCGAAGATTGTAGCGACGGCTGTCGGTGTACTGCTGGGTCTTGATGCACAGGCGGGCGAGCGGTCGAGCTTCTTCGGCACGTTGTAAGTAAGCGGAGGCGTCGAGGTTTTCTTCGTCGGTGACGTTCGGTAGCATGGCGTCGAGCGTCGTCGCCGGGCTTGTTCCGTAGACCAACATGTACGGCGTCATCTGCGTCGTTTCTTGGACGGCGGTGTTGTAAGCGAAGGTCACGTACGGAAGGACGGCGTCCCACTTCTTGTGCTCAACGTCGACGTACATGGCCAGCACGTCGGCGATGGTCTTATTTAGACGCTCGGTGACGCCATTAGTCTGTGGGTGGTAGGCGGTGGTGCGGGGGTGGCTCGTCTCGCTGTATTTGAAGATCGCCTGAGTTAGTTCCGCAGTAAAGACGGTACCTCTGTCTGTGATGAGGACCTCTGGGGCGCCATGACGCAAGACGATGTTCTCCACGAAGAACTTGGCTACCTCGGCGGCACTGCCTTTGTCTCGGCGTAGCGGGTGAGGTATTCAGTTGTTACGATGATCTACTTGTCGCCGGAGGTCGAAGTCGGGAACGGCCCCAGTAGGTCCATTCCGATTTGCTGGAACGGCCGGTGAGGTGGTTCAATTGGCTGCAGAAGTCCCGCTGGCCTAGTCGGCGGTGTCTACCGTCGCTGGCAATCTCGGCAAGTCTTAACGTAGTGGGCGACGTCGGCAGGAAGGCGTGGCCAGTAGTATTTTTCCTTTATCCTCGCGAGCGTGCGGGAAAAGCCGAGGTGGCCAGCCGTCCGCTCGTCGTGCAGGGCCTGCAGAACTTCTGGTCGCAGTGCCGAAGTTACAACGATAAGGTAGTTGGCCCGGGCCGGAGAGAAGTTCTTTTTTACGAGGACGTTGTTTTTCAAGAGAAATGACGCCAATCCCCGCCTGAATACTTTCGGAACAACGGCGGTCCTACCCTTGAGGTATTCCACAAGGCCCTTGAGTTCCAGGTCGGCTTGCTGTCGTTCAACGAAGTCGTCGGCACTTATGGTTCCCAAGAAGTTGTCATCATCCGGGTCGTCGTGCGGTGGTGGGTCGACGGGGGCACGAGACAGGCAGTCGGCGTCGGTGTGTTTCCTTCCGGACTTGTACACGACGGTAATGTCAAACTCTTGAAGTCTTAGGCTCCACCGTGCGAGGCGACCTGAAGGGTCCTTCTAGTTAGCTAGCAAACACAAGGCGTGATGGTCGCTCACAACTTTGAAGGGCCTGCCGTAGAGGTAGGGGCGAAACTTCGATGTAGCCCAGATGATGTCCAGGCACTCCTTTTCTGTTGTGGAATAGTGGATTACTGCCTTTGATAGCTACCGGTATGACGTCGGTGGTGACGGCGGTGGTGCCTCGCGGCGGAACTGCTGGGGCGGCGCGGCGTCTTGGCGTGGTCGAGCAGGGGGGGCGTTGCGTCGGGCTGCAGCAGCATAGGTCATTGCTTGCAGCTGCGGCTGCGCTGACTCAGGGACGCCCAGGGACTGCTGGATTTCCTGTCGGACGATGTCCGACAGGAAATCCAGCAATTATTATTACTAGTGCAACGCTGCTGAAGATTTAGTCGCTTGTTTTCTCGCTGGACCATTTCACCCAGGATATTTGCTGCAGTTTCGGTTTGGCTTCTGTAAATGGAGCAAGTAAACTTCTGATGTTTTATTATTTATTACCACGCAACAATATGCAGTAGGTTTGCTTCGCGTAACGCCGTTACCAGATTTTAGTTAATCTCAGCCATAAGAAGGTAATACGCCACGAAACCAAGGCAAGCATGAGGGCAGCCATTTACAATATAATGAAACGTTTTGAAGAAGTACTCTACTATTAGAGAAGACGCAGAAACGTAACCAGGAATAGTACAACACGCAAAGCTTGTATTGTCGAATCGTCGACTTTTTTCGAAGGGAGCAGCGTTCTCTGCTTCTGGAAGTAGAGCCGCTCTTTTAGATGCGAAGTCTCTTAAAGCCGAGCTCAATCCGGTGGTGGTGGTGTGCGGCGTGACCACCCTTACTGCGCATGCGCATACCCTCTCCACACACCTCCTCGCCACTCACCCTCTCCCCTTCCCCTCTCCACTTTCCATCCCCACCTTCCCTCTCCCCTTCCCCTCTCCCATACCCCTCTCCCCTCCCCCTTTCCACTCTTCCTCTGAAACGCGGGCTAGACATGCCGAAATTCTCTCCTGCGCAACGCCGCCATGAGCTCGAGCGCATGCGCGTCCCCTCCCCTTCTCTCTCCTCTCCTACGCTGCCCCCCTCTCGCCCGCCTGTCGACCGCGTTCCCCGCTCGCCCTGTGAGAATTAACGGCCAGGATAGATGGAAGATACGACGCGCGTAGCGTCCCTCTTCGCGTTCCACGACGCGAGGTCGGTAGCATGCCCAACGAACGCCAACGGAACGCGATCGTGCAAGTGCTCCGGCTTCGCATCGCCTCAAGGTCCCCTTTAGCGGGAGATGGTGTAATTTTGCATTACATTTACTACCCCTCCGAAACAGAGCCACCCTGGCTAATTACGGACAGCCGCACAGTGACAATGAAGCTTTATCAGGTCCATATGCACAATCTCATGCCTAGTTATTTGATTACAATAAGTCTAAAGCAACTTGACAACGTATATTAAGTACGAGGCTTGCTGGAGCACACGGTACGGGCCGTGGTACTTCGGAAGAAGTTTCACAGACCCACCGGGGCCACCTAGGAGTCCAGAGCTCAGGCCTGTAGCTAGGGGGTATGCCCCAGGGGCCCGCCTCCCCTCCCAAAAGTTCGAGGGAGGGGGCGTTTTACCGAGAAGAATAAGAAAAATAGGTCCCTTTGTCAGACAGTCAAGGCCTTCAGCAAGTGCCCCCCCTCCCCCCTCGCCCTTCGCTGACTGGTGCAGGCCGGCGGCGACGGCGGCGGGGACCGGTGTGCGCGGAACAGACGGCGAAACGGTAGGCAAGCAGACGCGGAAGCGCGACAAAGCACGGCCGCGCGCCGTTGCCATGGCAACGACGGAGAGATCTTCCACCAGCTGCTTTGCTGCTAGCTTGAGTTTCCTTTATTGAATTCTCGGCGCTCGCCACTTTGCTACGAAGAATGCTGTTTCACGCTCATAACGTGCATGCCATTCGTGATCTGGAAGTGCCGGGCGCGCAGCGATAATGTAATCGAGAAGCATGGAAGATATCAGGACTATATTTTTGTGAGGTGAAACGACACCCTTTCAACACGTTCTTTAGTGTACGCTGCTTTCCTGATCAGCATAGGTAACTTCATCGGGAATATGAGCCGATGACACACTGCCTTTCTTGCAGCAACGCCACTTCACGCAGTTGAAAGAGTAAACACTAAGAAAGAAGTTCAGGCATGGACACATGCATTTCGTCTAAACTGCCGACTTTCCCGGAACAGGTACCCATGTTAGCAGCAATGTACAACAGAGCGAATGAAAACAGCGAGGAAGAAGACTTCAATACTAACAAGCGCTTTTCGCATTACAGTTCTGCTTACCGATTCAATGAGCCAAATATTCGATGCTCACTCGATTGCCCTCCGCATTGTGTTCGCGAGCCAAAGCCATGGGTCATCAAGCTATATGAACAGATCAAGCTCACCTTGCTTGTTTGCCTCAGGTTTGTGACTAACGTGTCACTGCTCTACCATATATATATATATATATATATATATATATATATATATATATATATATATATATATATATATATATATATATATATATATATATGGTGCAGCAGCGACACGTTAGTCAGAAACCGCGTGGGCTTTGTTGATCAACCGGCAAAAGTGAGTGCGCAATTCGCACATTGTTGAAAGCAGCGCAGTTAGATGCCCTTTCAACACGCCTACATACACCTCATTGACATTTTCACAATTAGGTGAGTACTTGTCGAGTTACAAAAACCTCATTAATCAAACCTCATTAACGAAAAAATAGCAGTGGCTACTCCAGTGTGCTAGGAAAAATGTGCAGTAGGTTTGCTTCGCGTAACCCCGTTCCTCTTTTTTTAAATCGTGCTGCGTGATAGCTGGGACAGGCTGTATATATATATATATATATATATTGTGATGAAGAAACAGAGAAACAAGAGACAACGCCCGTTCGTGGGCCGGCTGTTCTTATTCTGACCCTCGTTCTTCTCTTCTTCGCGCAACCTGCTCTCGCGCCAGAGCCCCGGTGTCGCCAGAGCCCCGCAGCTGCCGACAGTGTCTCTGGTGGGCGGCACTGGCTGCATCTAGGTGGCCGATCTCGGCCACGCAGTGACGTGGTTTGATGAGGTGCGAAACGTAGTTCAGGCGGGCGGCATTGACTGTGTCGTGGTGGTCGGTGTTGTATACGCCGCGACTTGTCCTGCCGAGCTGCCGAGCATTCCGGAGGGCGACATTGGCTGTGTCGGGGTGGTTGTTGAAGACCTTGGTCACGCTGTGACTTAACAGGCTCAGCGGCAGGAAATGACGCTAGTGGATGACCCTTGTTGCGCGACCTTGGGAGAAGGTTCAGCGCTGCCGAGTCATCAGTCTCCATAACTTTAGCGTCGCACAGAGGTGGCAGATGTGTGTGCAAGGAAACGTCTTGCGCTGGCGTCGCGGGAGCGTAACACTTCGATAGCAGAGGCACGTCTTCAATGTCTGCAGCCGTGTTGGTCTCCCCGGCCTCCATGGGCCTCCCGGCCTCCGGGGGGTCTCCCCGGTTCCCATTCGGCGCAACGTGACCATCTGCTGTCATGGGCTCGTTCGGTTTCTGGACTGCACGCGTGTCAGGCATTAGAGGAGCCGGAGTCTCCACGTTTCCAAGTGATGATGAGCTTGGTGTCCCCGTCACCGGCTTCGGTGGCCCGCAGGTAGTCTTGGTCTGGAGCAAGGTATGTCGTGAGGTGTGTCCAGACGCGGAGTCTGAGGTCTGGATTGCGACGCCCGCCTTGCGGATTGCGTCAGTGTCTGTGGTGGTGCGTTCCGCAAAGCTTGCTGTGAATGAGGTGCCGGACACAGCTGTATCATCACGGCAGTTCTCTTCAGGAACTCGGTACCTGAGAGTGAGCACGCCGGTGCAAGGCGCACCTGCACCGTCGGGATGATGCCCTTCAGGATCTCGGTCATTGAGGGAGGGCAGGGTGGTAGAGGCTTGAGCTGCACTGTCTAGGCTGTGGGTCTGACAGCTCCCATCCGGGGTTGACAGTGGATCTTGAGCTAGGTGGTCGCAGGCATGAGATAGCGGGCGAAAAAGACTCATCAGCTTGGCTGACCATTCCGGCCAAGATCCTTGCCGGACGCCTTCGTAGGCATGCCATGCCTTGGCGGCATCGGGAAGGTGGTCGATCGCCACCCACCATTTCTGCTGGTCTGTCCAGGCCTCGCGTGCTCCCACAGCGTTGACGGTCGCCACCCAATTACCGACGTGGTCCTGAAAGCCGCGGAACTCCGGTATTTCGCAGGAAGCCGGCGATGGTAACATGCCAGGAGAAAATCCAGAGTGAGCCGACGGCAAGCAGGCCAGTTGGTAAGAGAGCTGCGTGAGGGCATACCGCAGCTCTCTGCGGCTCTCGGGTGAGCTCTCTTCATGGTCTTGCGAGGCGGCGGCGGCCAACGCGGCATTGAGCGAGTGCAGTGCTGGCAAGGCGGTAGGGCACAGCACGGAGATCGACGCTGCCAAGGCGTTCACCGTGACTCGGAGTCGCGCGATGGTGGCGGAAAGCTCGGCGGCGCTCTCGGGCGAGCCGCGCGTGGAGCCAGTGGTGACGTCCGAGGAGTTGGACGCAATCGGTGTACTCACAGAGGAGGGACCCTCGTCCGAGGGAGCTTGGACAGCACCCCTAAGCGGCTCGGGTGCCGATGGAGCACCGAGTAAGCCGTTGTCGCTGCGGGAAGCGTGGAGGGCATTCCCAGGCAACGGTAGGCCGTGTACTGTCGTGGCGGCGTTGGGGAAAGCCTGCCCTTGAGCCACTGAGGAGGCCTGGACGCCGTCCTTGAATGGTGGCACAGGTGCTTCCGGCAGGAGTAGCGAGACGGGCTGCATAATCGTTCCTTGGAGGGAAGGTCCGCAGCGCCGATGAGCCAGAGGGCGCACTTACGGTTGATAGTTCGTAGACTGCGCCATTGTGATGAAGAAACAGAGAAACAAGAGACAACGCCCGTTCGTGGGCCGGCTGTTCTTATTCTGACCCTCGTTCTTCTCTTCTTCGCGCAACCTGCTCTCGCGCCAGAGCCCCGGTGTCGTTCTTCGTCATTACAATATATATATATATATATATGTATATATATATATATATATATATGCATAGTTACGACGACGCTGCTCCTGATATCACCATGGTCTTTTGTGCCTCTGTACTCATTAAGCGTCCCCTTTAGAACTTTACTGTGCGCGTAACAATATATATATATATATATATATATATATATATATATATATATATATATATATATTATATATATATATATATATGTATGTATATATATATATAGATATATATATATATATCTATATATATATTTCAAAAGAAATTTCTGAAGGTCCGGTGCACATGTAGTTGAAGAAATGAAGGAGCACACTTACGAAAATTGCATATTTTTACTCATTTACGTTTCGGCCGTGGCGCGGCCTTCGTCAGAATGATGAAGGCCGTGCCACGGCCCAAACGTAAATGAGTAAAAATATGCAATTTTCGTAAGTGTGCTCCTTCATTTCTTCAACTATATACATATATATATATACAATATATATATATATATATATATATATATATATATAGTTGAAAAAAATCAAGCACGTAGGAAAAATTGTTCAGTAAAGGACTGACGTTTCGGCCGCGGGACCGGCCTTCGTCGGAGTGACCCATATATATATATATATAATATGGGTCATTTCATGCCAAGTGCCCCAGAGGCCGTGGCGCTCGCAGATCGCAGATTTTGCTGATAAAATTTGTGCCTATTTCCTGTGCCACATAGCGTATTCTGGCAAAACATTTTTGCTCGAAAAATATTTTGGCGATCATGGCGCCCCCTCGAAATTCGCTTGTATTTGTTAAACTCTGCCTAATAGAAAAATGTGTATAAAATCTATTTTTATGTGTTGAGCTTCGAAACCACGCTTTCGCTATCGCAGAGGCTCTGTTTAGTTGACCTAATAACTAATTCCGAAATTTTTGTGTTTCAATATCAGCTACGTATCTTCAAAAACTACGAAAACCTTCAAAGTTCGTGATTTTTTCTTGAGCTATCTGGAACTCTCCCTAACCCATCTTAATAATAGTATGATTTTCAGGCAAGTGTATTTTAGTACAAAAATGTCTAGGGGTAAAATAGGCTTCAAATCTTCCCGAAAAAAATTGTGAAATTAGAAAGAATATGCGATTTGTCGCATATTTGACCGTATTTTTCATACTGATGCGTTCCAAGTAAAAATCCTCGTCATGCGGTGTTTGTTAGTAGACTATATCGTTAAGTAATGAAGAAAGTCTAATCAAATCTTTTTTTTTTGTTTTAGGTAAGAAAATTATTTTTGAATATGGCTCTCCGAACGCGCCCTGCATTTCATTTTGTTGCCACTTTGCCGCAAAGCACTTGGTCGCCCTTGCAGTTGACACTCGTCACAGGCAGCGGCAAGATGCGAGATATATGTCAGTGGCTCGTCAGTTGCAGAAAGTCTTGTCCCGTTGATGTCAGGGCTACAAATAATGAATTCGCTTTACAATGTGAGCTTGCTTGGTGGGCCCAATGGGAAGCATGGACGCCCGAGAGCAGCCTATGGCGTCGTTGGCACAATGTGCTAGAGGGACGTCTGCACAACACGTATACCCAAACAAGTGTATACAATGTGCATTATTTATTTCAGTATGTGTATGCTACTTGTGCATACGGCCCTCTAGCACGCTGTGCCAACGACGCCATAGGCTGCTCTCGGGCGTCCATACTTCCCATTGAGCCGCCAAGCAAGCTCACATTGTAACGCGAATTCCTTATATATATATATATATATATATATATATATATATATATATATATATATATATATATAAGGAATTCGTCAGTCTGACGAAGGCCGTGCCACGGCCGAAACGTAAATGAGTAAAAATATGCAATTTTCGTAAGTGTGCTCCTTCATTTCTTCAACTATATATATATATATATATATATATATATATATAATATATATTATATATATATATATATATATATATATATATATATATATATATATATATTTATATATATATATATATACATCCATTATCCATTATGAATATTTGACAAATAAACAGTAAAATCGGAGAATTTACGCAAGGAAAACTGGTGTACAATTTGCAATATTTGATTTACCTGCTTAAGCTGGTTTCTGCGATGATGGCGTAACATTCCAATAAACTTCCCCATCATAGAGCTTCTTACATAACCTAGAGAGGAAACTGGCACTGCGATCGTTCAACCACCATGGGAATGATGGGAAGTACAGGCTTCGGATTGGATTTCGTTAGCTAGCTAACTGTCTGCGGATCTTTTTCTACAGTGTCAGTTTCGTTCTTTGCGAGGCGTCGGCAGTGGGGTGCGTTGCAAAGCACTCAAGCAGTGGCTTTGTTGTTCAAAGAGGCTGAAGACCGCTGGGTGTCTTGGTTTGCTGCCACGTTGCAGCTTTACAGGTTGTATTTGACAGTTTTAGCAAAGCGTCGTGCACTCACTGCTGCGCATAGATATAGCGTCCCGTGCCAGTGCAGGAAATTGCATAGAGTTCACGTTTTGTGATAAGCGCTACTTCTCAAAACTCTTTCAAATCGACTGCAAAACGACGGCGAAGCGAAGTAGACGCAGAATCACGCTCATCTGACTTCACTGACTGACATCTGACTTCACTTCACGAGAGATGCGTTGGGGGCAGGCCACTTCGACCGACGCACCTGGCATCGCAGCAGATGATACGCTAAGTGTTTCTCACTCAATATGGTATTGTTATTTCCACAAATAGATAATGCGCACTTTTCAGGGAAATGCAAGCGCGTTTGTTTTAAGTGTTGTAAAGAAAATAATTGTGATGCCAAATCTGGAACACAATTGCAGAGCAATGCATACCGGGCCCTGGTGGTTGAATTTGCCCAGGTTTCACTTCCATCTCATGGTCACGCAAACTTTTTGCAATAAGTTTCACGCACAAAAGAATGAAGCAAGTTTTATTGGAAATAACTTCCTATCGCTTTGGTTCACACTCGGCAAACGAGCGTCGCGAATCTCAAGAACCTAATCCATCCGAAGCAAATTCGAAGCCGGTACTTCCCATCATTCCCATGGTGGTTTAAGTGCCGCTCAAAGGAGCCCGCGTAGACACTAGCGCCAGATTCCCCTCTAGGTATTATTGTAAGAAACTCTATGTTCCCCATGGAATCAGAGCCATACCACCAGCTCTGCTCCAGGTTACGATAGACGCATGCATAATTGCATTTCGGAGCATCTCAAGAAGTTACCTAGTGCCATTCGAATATGGTGTCTCGAAACCCAAATGTCAAACACAGGTGTTAATATATATATTGCAACGGGTATGAGCCAATTAGTGGTCGTATTCCTAAGAGCGCTTTGGTCGTGCGTCGTGTCACCTGGAAAGGAACGTCGGTGCTGTCGCTGCTGATCGACTCGACGGTCTGCAACGCCGGACATGGCCGACAGGGAGGATACAGCCAATGCAGGTTCATGAGATCGGTTATGGGCGCTATAATCGCAACCTAGCTGTTCGGCGTTCACCGATTTGTTGTGTCGTTCGAGTTCTTTGCGGACAATTTGCCGTACAGTTGCCGTAAGGTCAAACTGGAAACTGTAGCTGTCTTCGACGCTTGCAACCATGGCCACGTTAGCTAACCAACCGAACTTTGGCGTGATACGGCGTAGTCAAGGTCTCAAATGTGCGGCAATGTTTGATGACGTCACCGGCCAAAGCGAGACTGCCCTTGTTGATGAAGTAGTTGTACACATCCTCGGCAACACCTCTCATAAGGTGCCCAACTTTGTCCTCTTCGGACATTTGATGATTCACCGTCTTGCGCACCTTGAGGATCACCTCTATGCCCGTATAGTGCAGGTCTTACTTGGCATTTGAGTACGCTGAAGAAATGTCTGCCCGCTTTCTTTTCGTGGTCGAATCTCAGAAGCACTCTGATTTCAGAAGCGAAGGGATCTCAGGTCATTAGTGATTCTTCGTGGTTATCGAACCACAACAGCGCAGCGTCTGTGAGGGAGAGAGCGACATACTGTAGCTGAGCCGTGGGATTGCAGCTGTTGCAATTGCTTACACGCTTGTAGTGGGTGAGCCATTCCTCCACGTTCTCGCCGGGTTTTCTTGAGAAATACCATGGCTACATCTGACGCATCCAGGCGCCGGCTGTCCGTGACGGAGGAGTCGAAGATGACTGTGGGTCGCTGTTGTTGGACATCGGGATCTCCGGCAGTGTTGAAGGCAGTCGAACGAGGCGTCGGCTTCGGCGTAGACCTAGCGGTACTTGCTCCGTCGCTTTGGTCGCACTACCCAGCACTCCCACCAGAAAACTGTTACGGTTAAGGTTTAAGTATGGTTATTTACAGGGGTTTTCATTGAGTCATTTTGTTTAGGCTTCTTGGTGCTGAGAATGATATGCTTGATTGAATATGAAAGCACACGAAAACAAGGACTGCGCTCATTAATGTTTAGTTGCAGTGGCATTAGCATAGAACGTGAAGCTTGATGTCTAGCTGAGCCTATACACCTGTAAATAAATATTATTCTGTCTGATGGTACTGGTCGCAATTATAACAATGTTCTGCCTGCCTCGGATTATCACGTATTCTTAGCATGTTAGCTATAATTTTAATTTCCTGGCAGAGGGCAGCATTATTAAGCAAAATAAGTGGATGCTCACTAATATCCCTCGCTGCCTCCATGCGAAGTGAGCACTGTGTAGCCACAGACACTCTTGAGGGATGGTGGCAGCTGCGCTGGCACACTGTGGTCTGTAAATCGTGAGCATTTGAATTTGCTAAAATGATTTACGAAAATGTGTATTTCATTTGCTCAATGAACAATACTTCAGGGCTGATATTTTCCCTGCAAATAGTGAGCTAGCTAGTGGTATCAATTATCACGTGTCTGGCATACTTACAAGTAGTGCTTGCAACAACTTTGTAATGCTTAGAAAAGGGGGATCTTTCATGCATACATCCTTTTTCTTTGTAGTGACCACTGCTCTCTGCCACATTGTCATTATTCCTTATCTTTGGCTCAATACAAGACATGCCAGCTCCATGTGCTTGAGTTGAGATAAAACCATAAATTTTTTGCACAAAAACTGATATCCTGATCAAGAACATAAAACTGTGCCTAGGAACAGGACACAGGAAAGAATTGAACAGGACGAGTGCAGACTAAAAACATTTATTTGAGCGACACTTCTTTTTCACAACAGCTAATCGCATGCGAAACAGTCGTCGATAGCCGTACATCCTAAGATAACATTGCAACAACCAAGGAAGTAAAGTTCTTTGTTGTACAGCTAGCTGTAAATATGCCAAACAAACACACTTAACAGGCCCATCTCTTATTATATGCAAGACTTACACGATTTCATGCGGCTTTTTGCCTTTTGCACAGTCGATAATTCTGGTGTGCCTAAAAAGCGGCTTGCATTTTTTATTTTCTTTTATTTCACACAACTGGCAATGTCTAGGCAAGTGCATTGCACTGTGGGGACTGAAAGAGTTACAGTGCACTTGAAGACTCTTAAAGGAGCACTGCCGCAAAATTTCGAAGGCGAGATAATCCGTGTGATAGATTTATGTGGGCACACACGCACCATCTACGAAATATCAACGGATAATATAGCCTAGAACATATTTAAAATCACGTTTAATGTGCGCGTCGCCCCACTCCACGCGAAACGCGCCTTCGGTGTCCTAGTAAACAACCAACGGCCACCTGCGTCACGAGTTTGTGTTGGCTGCCACGATTATTGCTGGCGCTCTCTCCCACCGACTCCTAGCAGACGTTTTCAACGGAAAGAAGGAGAGACTTGCCCGGGAGTACAACGGCTGATGTCCTCGCCTCGGCAGTGCATCTTGGGGGGGGGGGTCACGCTAAGGTCCCTGTATTTAGAGGGATAGAGGGACTTTAGGTCACGCATATATACAACGCCTCAGAGGGCATTGTAGCAGCACCAGGAAGCCTTCGTTGAAAAGAGTTGTCGACGCGGTGCTCATGTGCACGCGGTTTTGTGTGCTCACGTAGCCAGCTATGCTTACACAGCCACCACTCTGGGTCCTGCCTCCCTCGGCGCTCTCTGAAACCGAAACTGCGACTGGGCGCTATAAAACCGTCTCCAAATAATTAACGGTTGCGCGCTGGAGCAAACGCGCTTTCCAGCCGTGATAAGTGAGTCGTTACCTACTTATCACGTTAACTACTTATATTGCAGCGATGGCGTAGTGGTAGAGCATCAGCTTCGCATGCAAGAGGTCCGTGGTTCGAATCCCGGTGCCGGACAATTCCCAACCGGATCTTAAAAAAAAATCCGCGTGATGATGGAATTGTGTAAAAAAGCCTGGGGTGCAGCCTCAATGGCGACCACAGCCAGCAATGCACTCCCTTACCACAGCAGGATTGGCCACCCTGGCGTAGTACTTGGCCACTACCTCCCACATGAATACACCAATTGACCCTCGGCCCTCAGTCCCCAGCGGCTGCGAAGCAACTGACCAAGGCGGCGGTCAGACCTGCGACGCAGCAGAGGGTGCTAAGAATCTCTGGGTACGGACAGGCCGCCATTGGAATCTGAATTTGGCTACGTATAACGCTAGAACTTTATCTAGTGAGGCGAGTCTAGCTGTACTATTCGAGGAATTAGAGGGTGTTAACTGGGATGTAATAGGGCTCAGTGAGGTTAGGAGGCCACAGGAGGCTTATACAGTGCTGAAGAACGTACACGTCCTATGCTATCGTGGCTTAGCTGACAGAAGAGAACTAGGAGTGGGGTTCCTTATTCATAAAGATATAGCTGGCAATATAGAGGAATACTATAGCATCAATGAGAGGGTGATATGTATCGTAATTAGGTTTAATAAGAGGTACAAGATGAAGGTGGTACAGGCCTACGCGCCTACATCCAGCCATGACGATCAAATGGTTCAAAGCTTCTACGAAGACGTAGAATCAGCAATGAGTAAGGTAAAGACACAGTATACTGTACTGATGGGCGACTTTAATGCAAAGGTAGGCAAGAAGCAGGCTGGAGATCATGCAGTTGGGGAATATGGCATCGGCTCTAGAAACGCCAGAGGAGAGTTACTAGTAGAGTTTGCAGAACGCAATAATTTACGCATCTTGAATACCTTCTACAGAAAACGGGCTACTCGTAAATGGACGTGGAGGAGTCCTAATGGCGAAACTAAAAATGAAATAGACTTCATAATGTGCGGCCACCCGGGCATTGTACAGGATGTGGAAGTAGTTAACAAGATCCGATGCAGTGACCATAGAATGGTAAGATCTAGAATTCAACTTGACGTGAGGAAGGAACGGCAGAAACTGATACGCAAGTAGCCGATTAATGAACTAGCTCTGAGAGGGAAAGTTCAGGAATTCAGAGTTTCACTTCAGAATAGGTACGCGGCTTTAACCGAGGAAACCGACCTTAGCGTTGACGCAATAAATGATAATCTGACTAGTATCATCAAGGAGTGTGCAGTGGAAGTCGGGGGTACAGTCGTTAGACAGGACACTGGTAAGCTATCCCAAGAGACGAAAAACCTCATTAAGAAACGTCAAGCTATGAAAGCCTCAAATGCAACAGACAAAATAGAGCTGGCGGAGCTTTCGAAGTTAATCAATAGGCGTAAAGTAGCCGACATAAGAAAGTATAATATGGGGAGAATTGAGCATGCCCTAAAGAACGGAAGAAGCCTCAAAGCTATGAAGACAAACCTGTGCATAGGCAAAAATCAGATGTATGCATTAAGGGACAAGGAAGGCAAGGTCACAAACAATATGGATAGAATAGTTGAGGTAGCGGAAGAGTTCTACAGAGATCTGTACAGCAGCCGAGGCATTCAGGATGATAACGTAAGAAGGAGTAAAAGCGCAGAAGAATATGACATCCCACCAGTATTGACAGGAGAAGTAAAGAAAGCCCTAAAGGGAATGCAAAGAGGCAAAGCAGCTGGTGAGGATCAGGTAACATCAGACCTGTTGAAAGAAGGTGGAGATATTATGTTAGAGAAACTGGCCACCCTGTATACGAAGTGCCTCTCGACGGGGAGGATACCAGAATCTTGGAAGAATGCCAACATCATCTTGATCCATAAGAAAGGGGACGTCAAGGACCTGAAAAATTACAGGCCCATAAGCTTACTGTCCATTGTCTACAAGCTATTTACAAAAGTAATTGCTAACAGAATTAATACGACATTAGAGTTCAATCAACCAAGGGACCAGGCAGGATTTCGTACAGGATTCTCAACAATAGACCATATTCATACTATCAATCAGGTGATAGAGAAATGCGCGGAATACCACCAACCCCTATTGTTACAAAGCAGATACGAAGGTCCTGGGCCAGCTGTCTCCAAACGAGTTTTCCTGCTTCTTGGACTCCCCCCCCTCATTTCGGAGAACGGATTAGACACCTACACCTGCTGTCTTTTCCCTGAACTGAGCGCTTTGGTGGGAAGCTGGCTGCTACACGCGGGTCCCCTCCGCGGGACGCGTATTTGCATCGAGTGTGCTTTTGGTTAAAGCTGGCGCCTTTGTTCGTAAAAGGATTATCAGTTCCCCGAGGTGGCATTGTCTCCCCCCCCCCTTTTCTTCCGAACTGGTCGGACGTGGAGAGTCAGAGCGCAGTGGTCCCTGGCGTGCCATCCTGGGGGCAGTGACCTATGTGTCGAAGAGACGGACCCTCCAAGGGCATGCATGCTTGTGATTGGACGTTTGCTAGTTATGCAGCTTCAAAGGCATGCACGTTTGTGATTGGACATTTGCCGATTAAGGAGTTTCCCTATCTTGGGAATGAAGCGTATTTAAGGAGCGTCTGCTCGGGACGGATCGATCGGACTAGATGTCGTTCTGACGATCCTGTCCTCTGGGATGTTGTAAATAAACTTCTGTTAAGTTTTCCTCAACGCCGGTCTCTCTGCCTCGGCTTCCTGCTGTTCTGGACATCCCTGGGCCTGCGGTACGACTCCCGCCGCTCAGCTCCACGCTACCCCACGAGTCCGCGTCGGCCAACGTCGCCGCTCGTAACACTATACATAGCCTTCATAGATTACGAGAAGGCATTTGATTCGGTGGAGACATCAGCAGTCATGCAGGCACTGCGGAATCAAGGCATCGACGAAGCCTATATAAACATAATGGAAGAAATCTACAGCGGATCCACAGCCACTATAGTCCTCCATAAAGAAAGCGACAGAATCCCAATAAAGAAGGGCGTACGGCAGGGAGACAAGATCTCTCCAATGTTGTTCACCGCGTGTTTACAGGAGGTTTTCAGGGCCCTAGATTGGGAAGAGTTAGGGATAAGAGTTAATGGAGAGTATCTCAGTAACCTACGATTCGCTGTTGACATTGCATTGATGAGTAACGCGGGAGACGAATTACAGCTCATGATTACTGAACTGGATACGGAAAGTAGAAGAGTAGGTCTGAAAATTAATATGCATGAAACTAAAGTAATGTGGAACAATCTTGGCAGAGAACAGCGCTTTGCGATAGGTGGCGAGACACTGGAAGTTGTAAAAGAGTACGTCTACTTAGGACAGGTAGTAACCGCGGAGCCGAACCATGAGAGTGAAATAACTAGAAGAATAAGGATGGGTTGGGGCTCATTCGGCAAGCATTATCAAATCATGAATGGTAATCTGCCACTATCCCTCAAGAGGAAGGTATATAACAGCTGCATCTTACCGGTACTTACCTACGGAGCAGAAACCTGGAGACTTACAAAGAGGGTTCAACTTAAATTGAGGACGACGCAGCGAGCGATGGAAAGGAAAATGATAGGTGTAACCTTAAGAAACAGGAAGAGAGCAGAGTGGGTCAGGGGACAAACGGGGGTTAAGGACATCATAGTTGAAATCAAGAAGAAGAAATGGATATGGGCCGGGCACGTAGCACGTCGGCAGGATAACCGGTGGTCATTAAGGGTAACTGACTGGATTCCAAGAGATGGCAAACGCGTGAGGGGGAGACAGAAAATTAGGTGGGTAGATGAGATTAAGAAGTTTGCAGGTATTACGTGGCAGCAGAAAGCACAGGACCGGGTTGATTGGCGGAACATGGGAGAGGCCTTTGCCCTGCAGTGGGCGTAGACAGGCTGATGATGATGATTTACAGGGGAGGTTGATGGTCGGGTAATGATGGGGTCGGTAGACTGCACCAACTCACGTCTGCTTCCTCTCCTCCTTTATATTAGATGTGAAGCATCTTATAGCGGAGTTCAATCCGGTGGGGGGGGTGGTGGTGTGCGGCGTGACCACCCTTACTGCGCATGCGCAAACCCTCTCCACTTCTCCTCTCCACCCCCCTCTCTCCTCTCCCCCTACCCTCCCCCTCTCATTTCCCCTTTCCACTCCCCCTCACCACTCCACCTCTGAAACACGGGCTCTACATGCCGAAACACTGCTTGGCATCGCCTCATGGTCCCCTTCAGCGGGAAATGGTGTGATTTTATATATATATATATATATATATATATATATATATATATATATATATATATATATATATATATATATATATAAAAGGAAGAAGAGAGAGTACGACGCACGTTTCGGCTGGTGGACCAGCCTTTGTCAAAGTAACCAGTACAAGTCAACGAGTCTCCTTATAAATACGATATACATGAGATAGCATAGCATGGCGACGTAAATCAGCGATTACACAATTCATTGCGTGCAGTGCTCATGACGGTACAGTTAGATCGCTTGCGGAAAAAAGAACAGAAAAAAGTACAGAAATCACTTCTTCGCGCACACAGCATAACTACGTACGAACGCGATATCGACAATTACAATGCCGACATGACAATATCAATAGGCCGCGGACAGTGCAACCAGATTGTACGTTTAGTTATTGCGAAGTGAATAAGATGAGTAGTCTAGGCTTTTTATTGGCGCGTGCGCGGTCGGATACAGTCTTGCAGCCATACCTATGGTAACAGGAGGGGTGATTAATCAGCGCAACTAACTATAAAACATGGATACGTAAATACACACAATCAACGCGGCATTACAGACAGTATCAAACAAGCTTAATCGATGACGTAACGGGCTGTGGGCTCAAGCGCAAAACTGAACGTTCATGGATTGTCCCAGTTAAGGCTGATGATGTTTCGTGGGCACGCTAGAAAGTGTGCCTGTACTTTCGTTTAGACCTAATGAAATGGTGTTGAATTTATAGATTAAGTAAAACTCGCGGATTTCACGATCATGATAAGAATGAAAGGTTGATTCAAGTATAGTGGCCCTGATTTTGTCGAAAGAATGCCCTGATAAGCGGATGTGTTTAGAAAGCGGCAGGTTGGGTAGCGTATTAGTATGCGATCTATGGTTGTTGAAGCGTATTCGGAACGGCGTTTCAGTTTGGCCAATATACTGTTTTTGGCAGACGGCGCACTCGAGCATGTATATGACGTTAGAGCTATCGCAATCAAAGGAGCCGTGAACCTTAAGGGTGAAGTTTGAAGACGTACTAATGACTTCCTGGGTGGTGTGCATACGTAGACACACCTTGCAACGTGGTTTGTTGCAAGCTGCACTACCAGATATCGTGGGTTCATTTAATTTTGACGATGTTAACATGTCGCGGAGATTCTTTGACCACCAGTAAACCACGTGAGGTGGTTCAGGAAAGATATTTTTCAAATATTCACTTTGGGGAAGGATGTTGTGGTGGCGTTTCAGTATAGAAACAACCTTTGGCACTGACGACGAGTAAGTAAATACGAGATTAGTATCAGTACGTCGTTCCGGTAAACATTTTCCGCCAAGAATGTCGGCTCTATTCAATTGGTCTGCTCGGTCTATAGCGTCATCAACCAAGTCCGTCGGATACCGTCGTTTACTGAGAGCGCTTTTAAGTTGCTCGCAATTAGATACGAAGTCCTTGCGGTCGGAACACGATCGCTTAAATCGATGAGCCTGACTATAAGGTATACCCGTCTTGCAATGTCCCACATGGCTGCTCTGGAAATGTAGAAGCTGGTTTCTGTCAGTAGGCTTGTGGTATAGTTTTGTGACAAATGTTCCTTCGGAATGCATGAGTGACATCCAGAAAGTTAACCGAATATGTGGAATAATTGTGCGAAAGCTTGATTGACGGATGAAAATGATTAAATCCTTCTATAAACTTTAAGAGGGTCCCCTCTCCATACGACCAGATCAATAATATATCATCTATAAAACGTCTATAAATCAAAGGCTGCAGGTCAGTGGTAGACAGAAAATCATTCTCTAGAATGCCGATCTATATATATATATACAGAAACAGCAAAGAGACGCGCGTGCGAAGCAATTTTTTATTTACGTTTCGCTCGGAGCCCGAGCTTCATCAGAATGAAATGTGTAGCAACAGTGCATGTTAATATACATTCCCATATCAAGCGGGGTGAAGATATGTCAACACAAAATGATGTACAAACGTGCAGTGATAGAAGAAAATGCTGCATCAGCAGCTCTAGACAATCGCTGATACATCTGATAGGCCGGCGACAATGAAAAATGTACACATATGGAAATGTACAAGTAAGAAAAAAGAAACACAAAGCCGATAGGGAGATAAGGTAAAAGCAATCGTTTCTGATTCACAAATTCGACACCATCGCATCTGGTTTAAATGAATGCGCTGGCAAATTGAGTTGCTTGTCTCTTTAAACCATCTAGCCCACGCAGGCATAAAAGTGGAGTGTACTTGCACAACAGATTGAGCTCCTTGTGACATGCGCGATGCGATGTATGTATAAATGTATGTTCTTCCGTCTAATAAAATTCAGTTGCGAGTGAGCGCTTGTGGTTTGTGTTTCTTCTGGTCCTACGTCCTTTTGCGCGCTCAAAGTTTTTTAATCATGCGTTACCAACTAGCCCACCTAGCCATTTTGTTACAGAGCTGTGAATATTTCGTGTTTTTTTGTGTTTCTTATTGCTTTTACGGGAGCGACTAAAAAGCCACAAAACATGCCCGCGTTGCCAGACCACTTTTTGGTGCTGTCCCTAGGAAATTCCAAGCGAGACGGCTCTGGATGTACCTAGCATAGTCCCGTGGCTGTGCGTGTGAGACGTTGATCATGCGATTTAACCATGGAAATGCAGGTGGCTTGATTTAATGGACGCACGAATAAGGTGCATACTTGCTGCTTTCTTTGAGAAGGGCCACTTTTTGACTAAGGGGCACGCAGTTCGCAAGAAAGGGGAATTGAATCAGCTTTGTTTTAGCTCAATGAGATCACTGCGCAGGCATAGCCGCACAGTGCTTTAACCTTGCTAGCGTATCAAGCGCATTAGTTTACGAAGCTGGTCCTTTTTGGACGACGAAGTTTGAGACATGATCGGAACTTGTCTCGTGGTTCCAGAAAAGCCAGCTTTTCCCAAAAGGTGCCTTAGAAAAACGTTTAGCTCCAATATTCCGCGATAGTCACCGAATAATCAATATTATTGCTTGTTTTGAACAAATGCTTGTGGCGATCGAGCCACCACGCGAACGAGCGTCATGCCGAAGCCGGCCTCCCTACTTAGGGCACAGTATGTGTGTACTATAGGCGCAGCGATGCAGATTGCTCATTTGCTGCAACTAATTGCAGCCACAGGTAGCAAGCTTCACAGCGTCGCATTTAGTTTTCGTCGCATTACACCCCTGTGTAGCGGTAAAACTTACAAAGCAATTCATTGTGGAGCGCAAAGAAATCTGTGCTGCGCACGCCACCCATATTTTGACTCGTACCCTGCTTGTTTACGCCATGCTTGCACTGCCCCTTGGATTCAATGCACTATATATTTACATTATATATACGTGCTACAAGATGACAGATTCACTATAGTCAGCTTTATGGCATTGCAGCTGTGTTATGCCACAAAGCATGTACTGTGCATCGGTGATTCGTTGTGCAGCGATGCCCACCAGCAGGGAAATCGTAACTGCCACATACGTTACCTGATGCTTTGTCTTCTTTATATATTTACATTATATATACGTGCTACAAGATGACAGATTCACTATAGTCAGCTTTATGGCATTGCAGCTGTGTTATGCCACAAAGCATGTACTGTGCATCGGTGATTCGTTGTGCAGCGAAGCCCACCAGCAGGGAAATCGTAACTGCCACATACGTTACCTGATGCTTTGTCTTCTTTAATTACAAAAAGAGGCGCCCACGCAGTCTCCAGTCACCGTACGAGCACCCAAACGTCTAATAAATGCGCCAGTGCGTAGCAAAGGTTTCTTCAATTCTTCTACCCGCCAGGCAAACGAATTAGCAGCAACCCTCTACATTAGAGAACCGACCAAGCCACTTCTTGGAATAGCTTGGAATAGTGTCATGGAGAAACTTAATTATGCCAACAGAAATTATTACAAGATACTAATGAATCACGTGTCCTGAATTCAGCGTGATCGCATAGCGTCAACTTGCTGCAAAATTGCGACGAGGCGCCGCTACGGATGTCTACTTCAAACGCCAGCTGCTACATTTCAGGTCAAATAATAAATGCGCAGATGACGGATTTATTAGCGCTGCTGATAGTCTTAAGAATCTGTATAAATTCAAGCGAACACACGCAAGGTAACATAAAGCAGGGCATACACAGACATTTTAACGCAACGCACACTCTCGAGTGCCTCAAGTTTCACCTCACTTGACGACCGTCCGACCCATCGGATTCGAAGGGGATCGCGAAATAATTCGATATATCCATTATTACAAATGTTAACACGTCTCGGACAGTCTCATGAGATGACTGATTCCTTTAAGTTGCTTCGAAGCCGTAAATGTTTTATCAACCACTTTGCGGCAGCGAACCCTTCTCGGCCACGAAGGGCTAGAGCTTCATAGCGTGACGTTTAGTTTTCTTCGCATAACGCCACTGTGCAGCGGTGAAGCTTAACAAGGCAAATCCCTCATTCTGGAGCGCACTGAATAATACCAGGCGCTTACATCGGAACACCACTGATACTTTGAAGAGTGAACTTGTTGGCTAGTTGGTTCAACATAACTTAAGGGAGCAGCGCGAAAGACAGGTACAGAAAAGGCACACACACACCCACACGTAGCGCAGTATGTGTGGTTGTATGTGTGCCTTTTCTGTCCCTGTCTTTCGCGCTTCATCCAAACTGACAGCAGAGTCGATGTCTTAGCAATCTCAGTCACTTCTAAGCGAACACTCGCGAGGTAACACAACAAAGCATGACACAGATACACAAAATCTTTAAAGAAGACACGCCATCAAGTGCCTCTAACTTCAAGTTTCAACTCGGCCTCTCGTTGCTCTCGTCTGCTCTCGCCAACTTGACTAGGGAATTTCTGGGTACACCACGGCGCTAGTTTTGCTCGGTGGCACAAGGTAGCCAACATGAAACATGCTTACACCGCTAACATTGGGCGATGTTTAGGTGGCTTTTTAGTCTCGTGCTGCTTTTACCTTATATTGCTTTTACCTTATTGCTTTTACCATATATATATATATATATATATATATATATATATATATATATATATATATATATATATATATATATATATATATATATATATATATTGAAGGGTCCGCGCCGTCGTACTGCCAAGGAAGTGATGCTGGCCGGGCGAACTCAAAAATAAACGTTTAATAACACTAACAAAAGAATTCGAAAGTTACAGGATAGAATAACGTGGGCACACGCACTCGCCCATAACCTTGGCCCCGGCGGGGTTAGGGATGGTAAAATCGATGAACGATTAATCGATTAATCGATTAAAGATCCACAATTAATCGATTAATCATAATCGATTTGTGTCTTTCGATTAATCGAATTATTTGATTAAAACTATTCGTTTAATGGATTACGGCATCCCCCACTCCCGCCCCCAACCTCGCCCCTTGGGCGGAGCGCATGACTGCGAGGCGTGCTATCCTGAGACGCAGACCCTGAACGCTATCCTTAGACGCAGGAAGTTGCAAAGCCGAATACTACTACTTTTAAATGCGAAGCAATTCTTAGCGAAACTCTGGCACTTTGAGCGTTTCTATCTATCTATCTATCTATCTATCTATCTATCTATCTATCTATCTATCTATCTATCTATCTATCTATCTATCTATCTATCTATCTATCTATCTATCTATCTATCTGCCTACGTCTGGGTGCTCTCATGATCGCCTCCTTAACTTGGTGAAGACCAAAATTTGCATGGGAGAGTAAGAGGATTTGACGAATATGACTGCCGGGTCATGACATGAATAACGTTAAAATCCCGTCGCGTACGTCGTCAAACCCTTTCCACTAGACACGTGTGGCACATACCCGTTTACCACGGGCCGCGGCGTACCGGTATGCGCCACAGGTGATTGACAGTTTATATCTACCCAGCAACGGCGAGAACAGACATTGGTAACTTAAATGTTAGAGCGTTAAGGAAAAATAACAATGGCAGCGTTGACTCAACGAATGGAATGAATGAAAATTAGGATCCCTGCAGGAATCGAACCCAAGCATTCTGCGTGGGAATCAGGATTCTACCACTGAGCCATGCCACGTCTATAAAGTGGTTTGGAAAAACAGCCTACGTAGGCGTAATATCGGTGCAACGTCAATTGTGGTTGTGGTGCTTGCTATCTAATTTTACAAGAAAGCAATAAACACTGCATGATACTCCTACGATGTGTACTCCTAAGACACATGCATCATATCAGATTAACGTCTGTAGTTCCAGAGTTGGCTCCGCTTTTATAGCAGTCTAATAAACATAACGTTTGTATTCATATGATTCAGCAAGCTATATTGAAGCATTGCTCGACCCCGGAGGAATACATTAATGAAAGTTACATATGATATTCACATCGCCGCACCGTAAATTGCACTTAGTCCGCAAGAACGACGCAGTGTCCACTTCATTTATTACGAGGCTGGGCGGTGGCCTCATGCTGACCGAGGATGATGCCAGATTGATTGACAGCCGCTTTGTAGACCTGGCTACGTAGGCCACATACGCCCAAGTAGTCTACGAATACGACAAACACCATCCACTGATGTTGGTCCACGTAGCACTATCCAGGCCTACCAGCCTCGACGGCCTCAGGAAGGGTGGCTTCAGGTTCCTACTTGTCGCCGGCTCTGTCGACAGCCGATTTGTCGACGAAATGACCGAGCATGAGGATGTAGATGCGGTCACTGACCAAGTCAAGGTGAAAAACACAGAGATGTTTCGGGACCCATACGGGTTTCTTGTTCACACTAAGCAGGCAAGAGCCGTGTGTCACTTTTTTATGCTAAAATGTGACCTAATGAACGGGTGTAGATGTAAGAACGGAGGCATCCTAGAATTCCAACAGCTCTACTATACCACATACTTCAGTACACATGGACCCCTCGTAACCACAATCACGACCGGATCCTATAACAAGTCATGACCAGCTGCTGGTGCTCCCTGATCACGGTGATGATGCCCTTGTTCAAGAACTGTGCATGCGTTCTCGGGAGACATATGCGGCTCTTCAACATATATATGTGTGCGTATAAAATTTAAACATATCTTTAGCGTCAAGTTTGTAACGTGTCGCTCAGTAAAAAAAGTTACGCCACAGTCACCTACCCGCCGCATTCTTTACATAACATCGACTCCAACGGTACGTGGGATCTGCCGAATTTTTCTGGTTCGATATGGGATGCCGTCGATCGCGCACTTCTACGCAACTGCGTTGCACTGTAGTACGATTCGATGAACTAAATGCCTTCTCAGTTCAAGACATACTATAGTAACTCTGTAGTCGATCGCCGCACCAATCCGAATTCACTTGAGACTTGGCACAGCATGCGAACTGGCCTAGATCATGTGTTTGACGTTGCAATGGAGTATTTGCCAATTCCTGCAACGTCAGTAGCATCCGAGCGCCTTTTCTCGCATGCTGGATGTGTGGCCACCTAAAGGAGGTGTCGGTTGTCGCCCGAGCATCTCGAGCAACTGACATTTCTTCGCTCAGTAGAAAAAAGCATGTGGTTCGGAGCAGCAACCCCATGAAACAAAACAAAAGGGGACTATTGAGAAAGTAAGCAGCACGGCGATTCGCCAACTTTCAAAAGAGAAGTTTATTCTTTTCTGTAAATTTCATACGTGCGAGCGCATCGTCTTGTAGCTTATTTTGTTCGTGTATGCTTTTGCCGCCCTGTTTCCTCGTCTTGCCGCATAAACACATGTCTGCTTACATTTGATAAACGAGTACTTTTCGTCACCTGTAGTGTCAATCGAAACTTTCCTTGTATTTTATTCAACCCTCAGATTTTACTCGATTCTTGTGTAAGTGCGGCATTGTAATATGCGCTGCTTATTTCCTCACTGGTTCTTAGTGCCGTTCTGTTTTACTCTTTAGCAAATAAAATATTGTTTACCAATGAAAGAGAGAGAGAAAATATATTACAAGGCAAAGAGGGCGGCCTGAGCTAGTACGCCCCTGCCTGCTACTCTGCACCGGCGAAAACGCCACGGGTGAAAAAGAGTGATGAAGTACGATGATGGGGAGATGATTAGGTAATCCGTATATACATAATAAGACACGTTTGCTAGCGTAAAGAGGAGAAGGACGCTAGTAACCATCTGTTATTTGCTGTATACCAACTAGCCCAACTGTCCGTCTTATAGGGTATATATACCATTTTCATAATTGTGAGCTAACTTTCATACGATGCAGTTAGCCCAATTAATGGCAGCTAGTCACTTCTTCAAACAGAGTGTTCAAGCGCGGTTTGCTTGCGCTGGGACGCGGAAAGTGTAGACTCGGCTTTCTTGATACGAACACGCATAATATACAAACGCCAGCACGCGCAACTACGACCTCGTCTCCGCTTGAAGCACGAAAGTTGCTGCCATTAGTTGAGAGAAAATGTAGCGCAGGAATGCGCACTCGCGAATTGGGAAATGGGTCTTATAAACCTTTATGTAATCCGCAACTTTACGCGTCGGTTTACCGAACGTCTAGCATCCAGTGCATTACTATTGAAGAAGTGACCTTGAAGCACTTAGTAATACTGCATGGTCGCGTATTTAGGGAGAAATACAGCTTTCAGCTAGAGTCCCCCGTCTTCTGCTGTGACAAGAAAGGAGAGTCGCGCAATTTATGTTGTAATGTCTGGTACACTAGATAGCGCTCACAGTTCAGGATGTACGCACGATTGAAAAGGTGTGAGTGGCGCCGTGTTACGGCAAAGATCAGGTGAAACCTACGGAGTATACTGGCGCAGCTGCTGTTTTTTCTAGCCGGGAGGCAAAAACTGATGTCACTCTATTTTCCGCAATATTAATTAGAACTAACAGACAATAATGCCAAGGAAGTATAGAGGATGTTATTTGTAATAATTGGGATATCAATGTGAACAAAGTAAAGTGGACGAAAAGGTAACTTGCCGCCGGCAGGGACCGAGCTTGCGACCTTTGAATAACGCGTCCGATGCTCTACCACTGAGCTACGGCGACGGTCATCCCCCCGTCCACTTCATAGGGTACACGTGTGCATTTAAACCTAGGAGTGTTAGTCAGCACCGATCACAGCCATGGCGGCGAGTGTGGAATACTCTTTTTCTGCCTTTTGGCATCACGTAGCAAGTGACCCTTTTTACGAGCTGGTAGCTGACCAATAATCCCTCGCATACTACCTGAAGGCACCAAGTCTGCCAGAACGAGACCCTCGCTATGAATGAAGAATAGAAGGTGACTTTTAGGGTTAGTTTTCCTTTGTCATAACGCCCTTAACATCCCCTATACTTTCCTTCGCATTATTGTCAGTTAGTTCTAATTAATATTGTGTCTAACAAAGAAAAACGAGCCCCTAAAAGTAATCTTCTTTCCTTCATTCATAGCGAGGGTCTCGTTCTCGCACTGCTTGATGCCTTCAGGTGGTATGCGAGGGATTATTGGTCAGCTGCCAGCTCCTAAAAAGATCACTTGCTACGTGACGCCAAAAGGCAGAAGAAGAGTGTTCCACACTCACTGCCATGGCTGCGATCGGCGCTAACACTCCTAGATTTAAAAATGCTCACGTATGCCCTATGAAGTGTACGGAGGGATGACCGCTGCCGTAGCTCAGTGGTAGAGCATCGGACGCGTTATTCGAAGGTCGCAGGTACGGTCCCTTCCGGCGACAAGTTATCTTTCCGTCCACTTTACTTTCTTCATATTTATATCCCAATTATTACAAATAACACCCCCTATACTTTTTCTTGGCAATATTGTCTGTTAGTCCTAATTATTATTGTGTCTAACAAAGAAAAACGATCCCCTAAATGTCATATTCTTTCCTTCTATTTCCCGCAGTTGCCTGTACGGATGGTCTTGTTTGAGGCTAGTATATTTCTGTGTAATCTCTGCATAGGTGACCACAAGAAAAAGATCGCGTCAGTCCGCAATTATAGTATTATGCAGGGCTTCCATAATATCTAACCGACAAACCGAGAAAAGATGCCTTGCTTACTAGAGCGAGCGTCTTATTTAATTTCTCATCGTCTCTCTTTTACCTTTCTCGGGATTTCCTCACCCTCCGCCATACTGCATGTTTCAACTGCGACTTTCCAACCAGTGTGGTCCCCGAACGTGCCTCCGGTTTCGATGAGCTCGAGTAGGCAGGCTTCGAGAAAATACGACCTGCTGCCGAATAGTCAAGGGATGATGTCCACAGATTCTTGAATCCGCGACATCAACCAACGACGACGGGCCCCTTGTGTCCAGTGTGCGAAAGTGTGAATTTTCGCACAATGGGCACAAGGGGCCCGTCGTCGACACTTTCGAAAGTGGGAATTCTGGATCGTCAACGCGTGTAATAAAAAATTCGGCAGATCCCACGTACCGTGGGAGTCGGTGTTATGCGAAGCATGCGGCGGGAAGGTGACTGTGGCGTAATTTTTTTTACTGAGCGACAAGCTACAAAATGACGCTAAATATCAGAATAAATTTCATACGCACATATGTTCAAGAGCCGCATATGTGTTATATAACCAGTTGTTTACGGTTGGATAACGTTGCCAACGGCAACGTGGGTATTACCAATACCAGAAGCGGTAAGCTGATATGTAGTGCTTATATTTGTCCCTTATGATGGAGAATGCACGCACGTTTCACGAACCCGTATGCATGTGTGGAAAAAGTTCTCGACAGTTCTTGAACAAGGTCATCATCTCCGTGATCGGTGAGCACGAGCAGCTGGTCATGACTTGTTATAGGATCCGGTCGTGATCGCGGTGACGAGGGGTCCATATGTAGTGAAGTATGAGGTATAGTACAGCTGTTGGAAAGTGTGAATGCCTCGGTCATTTCGTCGACAAATTGTCTGTCGATATAGGCCGTCGAGGCTGGTAGGCCTGGATAGTGCTACGTAGACCAACATCAGTGGATGGTGCTTGTCGTATTGTAGACTACCTGGGCGTATGTGGCCTACGTAGCATAGTATACAAAGCGACTGTCAGTCAATCTGGCATCATCCTCGGTTAGCATGAGGCCATCGCCCAGCCTCGTGTAAGAAATGAAGAGGACACTGCGTCATTCTGCCGGACTAAGTGCACTTTTTGGGGCGGTGATGTGGATATCATACGTAACTTTCATTCATGTATTCCTCCGGGGTCGAGCAATGCTTCAATATAGCTTGCTGAATCATAGGAATACAAATGTAATCTTTATTACACTCCTACAAGAGCGGAGCCAACACTGGAGCCACAGACGTTAAACTGATATGATGCCTATATCGTAGGAGTACACATCGTAGGAGTATCACGTATTGTTTATTGCTGTTCTGTAAAATTAGATAGCAAGCATCACAACCA
This sequence comes from Rhipicephalus sanguineus, assembly GCF_013339695.2. Lineage (NCBI taxonomy): Eukaryota > Metazoa > Arthropoda > Arachnida > Ixodida > Ixodidae > Rhipicephalus > Rhipicephalus sanguineus. The sequence continues at coordinate 203,971,180 of NC_051179.1, forward strand.
CAATTGACTTTGCATCGATATTACGCCTGCGTAGGCTGTTTTTCCAAACCAGTTTATAGACCTGGCGTGGCTCTGTGGTAGAATACCTGATTGCCACGCAGAAGGCTTGGGTTCGATTCCTGCTGGGATCCTACTGTTCATTCTTTCCATTCGTCCGGTCAACGCTGCCGATGTTGGTTTTTCTTAACGCTCTCGCATTTAAGCTACCAATGTCTGTTCTGGCGGTTCCTAGGTCGATATAAACTGTCAATCACCTGTGGCGCATACCCGTACACCGCGGCCCGTGGTAAACGGGTATGTGCCACACGTCCTAGTGGAAAGGGTTTCATGACGTACGCAACAGGATTTTCACGTTATCAATGTAATGACCCGACAGTCATATTCGTCAAATCCTCTTACCCTTCCATGCAAATTTTGGTCTACACCAAGTGAAGGTGGCGATCATGAGAGCACCTAGACGTAGGCGGCTAGATAGATAGATAGATAGATACGTAGATAGAAACGCTCAAAGTGCCAGAGGTTCGCTAAGAAATGCTTCGCATTTAAAAGAATTGGGGCCATATTAAACACGAACGATGCCTCTCAAACAAAGATATATTGGTTTTAAAGCACCCATTAAAAATGTCGATTAATCGATTAAAAGATTCAACCGAAAGCAATTAATCGATTAAAGGCTAAATCGATTAACGATTAATCGATTAAAAATTTTAATCGACCATCCCTAGGCGGGGCACACCCGTCCCGCGCGTACAGCGTTCCGTCACCGACTGTCCGGCCCGCGCCACGGCTGCCGCTTCTAAAGCCCGAGAGTGGGCCACGCGCATCACTGGTGCGCAGCACCTGTCAAGCCAGCCTGGGTTTGGGTGAGATTCCCACACATTCCCCCCCTGTGACGAAAGGGTTTGTGGTAGTTGTGCAAAGGCCGTGCTATTAGGGCCCTCTGTTGGCCCGCTGCCACCGGAGTCCGGTCGTTGGATGTGGTCAGCCGGCGGTCGCTTTGCAGAGTCTCCCGGTTCGCCTTGCACACATGCACGGAGGAACGCCGTGATCGCCCTGACGCCGAGGCGACACAAGAGCGCCTCACCTGGTCGTCCTTGCGGCTGTCCTGAAAGGGTTCCCGGTGCCTGATCTGTCGGCGCTTTTCTTTACGCTGCCGAGCCAACCGTGCTTCGATCTCACGCTCTCGGGCAGCCGTGTCAACGGGTCGCGCTCCGCCTAAAATGGACGATGAGCCTTTAGGTGCAAGCTCGGGAGCCTTGGACATGGCCGCGGCCTCTGTGTTGGCTTCCACGGGCACCGAGCGAGGCTTGAGCTGCAGCCTGTTGCGTTCCCGCGGCGCAGAATCTTGATCCCTGTCGTCCCGGTCGCTTGGCTTTCCGCTAACGCATTCCGGCGTGGCCCCGGAAACAAACGCCACCGAAGGGGACGGATGTGTTTCTTCGTCGGTACCCAGCGTCAGCCCGCATTCTGCGGTAGGGACCGCCAGAAAGTCGAGGCGCTCTCGCTCTCTGCGGGCTCCACGACCAAGGCCTCCTTGGTCTGACCGCTGGCGTCTTCATCTTTGCGTTCGCCGAAAACCTCGGCCTCTCCTTGAACCTGTGCCGGCGAGACCGTCTGTCGAGCCACAAGCGCCGCCCATCGTCCCTCGGCCACGGTCGGGACCCGAACTCCTTTTGCCTCGAAGTAGGCCGCGGTCATTTTGTCCAGCCGTTGGAACGCCTCGCGAAACTGTTGCATCGCAGCCTCCATCTTGCTGGCAGCGGACGGCTAAATCCCCGTTGGGCGCCAGATGAAGGGTCCGCGCCGTCGTACTGCCAAGGAAGTGATGCTGGCCGGGCGAACTCAAAAATAAACGTTTAATAACACTAACAAAAGAATTCGAAAGTTACAGGATAGAATAACGTGGGCACACGCACACCTCTCCCGCGCGTACAGCGTTCCGTCTCCGACTGTCCGGCCCGCGCCACGGCTGCCGCTTCTAAAGCGCGAGAGTGGTCCACGCGCATCACTGGTGCGCAGCACCTGTCAAGCCAGCCTGGGTTTGGGCGAGATTCCCACAATATATATATATATATATATATATAGTAGTGGGAAAAGAATCACGCGGACCCCGATAGAATAAGGAATGAAGAAAGAAACTACGACTGTCGTTGGTTTGGCACTGTATATTTTCACTAACGTTTCGTCTGGTGGACCAGACTTTGTCAAAAGTCTGGTCCACCAGACGAAACGTTAGTGAAAATATACAGTGCCAAACCAACGAAAGTCGTAGTTTCTTTCTTCATTCCTTATATATATATATATATATATATATATATATATATATAATATATATATCTATAGGAACAAGAGAGAGTACGACGCACGTTGGTTTTGCGTGCGTCGTACTCTCTCTTGTTCCTTATTCTACCGGGGCCAACGTGACTTCCTTGCTGCAACTATATATATATATATATATATATATAATATATATATATATATATATATATATATATATATATATATATATATATATATATATATATATATATGGCGAGCCGTCAACTCGAGAGAAGACGGCGAAGTTGCGCTTCAGCTGCTCCGCACGTTCGAGCCTAGCGCGTGAGAAGAAGACGCCCGCAAGAACGACAGCGGCTTTGGTTTTACATCGGAGAGCAAGCAGCAATAAAATATGTGGGAAAGTGAACGCCTCACGTCATCCCACAAGTGGTGACCCGGACATCGAACGGCAACGCGCCTCCTGCTCGTCCCTTCGCCAACGCACTGAGCGTCACGGCCATCCCCGTTTCTTCGGTGACTACAGTAAGGACTTCAGCAACGTACATTCCGACTGACCATGGACACCACACCCAACAGTGACGCAACGCCGAATCCCACGGTACCCGACCCTGTCGTCGCTACTCTCAAGATACCGGAGTTTTGGCAGGCGGACTCGGAACTCTGGTTTCTGAGCGTCGAGCCACTCTTCCGACGACACCGGGTAACATCGCAATCAGCGAGGTACGACTATGTCATCGGCGCTTTACCACCTGCTGTCATCGCCATCGTAAGAGACATTCTGCGCTCTCCGCCTCCTGACAACCCCTACGACACTCTCAAAGCAGAGCTCATCCGCCGGACAACCGAGTCGGAACAGCGTAGGCTGCAGCAGCTGCTCACCGCGGAGGAACTCGGTGACCGCAAACCTACGGAGCTTCTGCGTCGCATGCGACATCTCATCGGGGACAACCTTGCTGCACTGGGCGCATCCATCCTACGAGAGCTCTTCCTACAGCGACTGCCGCAGCAGGTGCGGATGATTTTGAGTGTGTCCTCCACGGAAACTCTCGACTCACTGGCACAGATGGCCGACATGATTATGGATGTCGGTGCCCCGTCCATATCTGCAATTGAGAGACGTGATTCTTCCAACTTTGCGCCGGTCCGCGATGACCGCTTAAACCGCCTCCTTCAAGCTAACGAGGAGCTCAACCGCAAAGTGGACCAGCTGGCCGCTGAACTGAGCTCGCTGAAAGCAGACCACCGACGCGCTACTTCACGACAACGACGCCAAAGCCGCGATAGATCGCCAAGTCTGCCTCGCAGCGTCTGCTGGTACCACCACCGATACGGGGCACGCGCTCGTCAGTGCCATCAGCCATGCCAGTTTGCGGGAAACGCACGGGCCACGCACTGACGGCGGCCAGTGTTGCAGGCCCGACATACAGCCGCCTATTCCACGTCACGGACCGCGTCACCAAAGTTCGGTACCTCATCGACACGGGTGCCGAAGTGTGTGTTGTTCCTCCTACGCTGGAGGACCGTCGGCGACGCCAGACCACGCCGCCTGTCACAGCTGTTAATGGTTCCACCATACGGACCTACGGACAAAGGTCTGTTACGCTTGACATCGGTTTGAGACGCACATTTCGTTGGATTTTCTTAATCGCCGACGTGCGTGTACCAATTATCGGTGCGGATTTTCTTTGGCATTTTAAGCTTGTGGTGGACCTACGACATAGCCGCCTCGTGGATTCTGAGACCCACCTAACAGTTCAAGGCGTGACATCGAGTTTACCACCCTTACGTCTCGTGCAAGCTCATGCCAAAGTCTCTCCGCCGTGGTGTACGCTTCTGGAAGAATTTGCCGACCTCTTCCGTGCTCCATCTCTTGAAGACCCAGTGCGCCACAATGGCACTCATCACATTGTGACAGTAGGAGCACCGGTGTTTGCACGTGCTCGTCGTCTCGCACCTGACCGTTACAAGATTGCACGGCAAGAATTCGAGCACATGCTTGACCTCGGATACGTCCGCCCCTCTTCCGGTGCCTGGTCATCACCGCTACACATGGTCCCCAAACCCTCAGGTGACTGGAGACCGTGCGGTGACTATCGCGCCCTCAACAAAGTGACGGTACCGGACCGCTATCCGATACCGCACATCCAAGACTTCACGGCATTGCTGCACGGTTCCACCGTATTCAGCAAAATCGACCTAGTGAAGGCATACCACCAAATACCTGTCGAGCCTTCCGACGTACCGAAGACTGCCATAATAACACCTTTTGGCATGTTTGAATACATACGGATGCCCTTCGGTCTACGAAACGCAGCACAAACCTTTCAACGGTTCGTAGACCAGGTTCTTCGTGGTTTGACCTGCTGCTTCGCGTACATCGACGACATCCTCGTCTTCAGCACTTCAGCAGAAGATCATGAACTTCACCTGCGTCAGGTTTTCACGCGGCTCCGGAAATATGGACTTGTCGTCAACGGATCGAAGAGCGAGTTCGGAGTTTCCTCATTGGACTTCCTTGGCCATCGCGTGGATTCCCGTGGGATCTCTCCACCGACGGCGCGCGTGGAAGCTATATTGCAGTTTCCACGGCCAACAACTACGAAGAAACTGCGTGAATTCCTCGGGCTTGCCAACTATTACCGTCGGTTTATTCCACACTGCGCGGCCATCTTGCAACCGCTACATGCACTTCTGTCCGGTCAAACGAAGCCGAACGCTTCCATCTCCTGGACAGACGACGCTGAGACAGCTTTCAGTTCCATCAAGGAAGCTCTGGCTAACGCAACGCTCCTCGCGCATCCAAAGAGCGACGCCATCACGTCACTCACCGTGGACGCCTCCGACGTCGCCATCGGAGCAGTCCTGCAGCAGTTGGTCGACGGAGTTTGGCAGCCGGTCGCTTTCTTCTCTAGGAAACTCTCACAGACCGAGTCCCGTTACAGCACGTTCGGTCGCGAACTACTCGCGGCCTATTTGGCTGTCAAGCATTTTCGTCACGTCCTCGAAGGTCGGCAATTCCATATCCTCACCGACCACAAGCCGCTCACGTCTACCTCGACCGCTACCAACTCTGCCCACACCCCACGTGAGATCCGCCAGCTTGCCTACCTATCGGAGTTCACGAGCGATATCCGGCACATCAGTGGCAAAGACAACCCCGTGGCTGACGCACTATCCCGCGTAGAAATCAACGCAACGATGGATGAGCGCCCGCCAGTCGACTTTGCAGCCATGGCTACTGCACAACAGGAGGACAGCGAACTTCAGGTTCTCCGACGCCAAGAGAACTCCCTCAAGTTCGAAGATGTCCAACTTCCAGGCTGCGTGATTCCCCTCGTTTGTGACACGTCTACCGGTTGTCCTCGCCCGTACGTTCCAGCGCCATTTCGCCGCAGTAGCTTTGACGCCTTGCATTCCTTGTCGCACCCCGGCATACGTGCGACTCAACGCCTCATCACAGCGCGATATCTATGGCCACGTATGAACATCGACGTCCGCCGCTGGACACGTGCTTGTCTCAAGTGCCAGCAAACCAAAGTCCAGCGTCACACAGTCAGCCCACTGGGTACCTTCACACCTCCGGACTCACGGTTCAGTCACGTGCACCTGGACCTCGTAGGCCCTTTGCCCCCATCGGAAAACAGCCGGTATATATTAACGTGCGTAGACCGGTTCACGCGGTGGCCTGAGGCACTACCGCTCACCAACATCACCGCAGAGTCAGTTGCCCACGGACTCATCACCGTGTGGATAAGCCGCTACGGAGTTCCCAAGACCATCACAACGGATCGAGGTCGTCAATTTGACTCCGCGCTCTTCCGGACTTTGTCCCGCATGCTTGGTGTCAACCACATCAAGACGACAGCCTACCACCCTATGTCGAATGGCATGGTTGAGCGGTTTCACCGCCAACTCAAAGCCTCGCTCATGGACTCACGATCATTGATACCCTGGACGGAGCGACTGCCACTCGTCCTCCTCGCCCTTCGCAGCACGATACGCACGGACGCTTCTTGCTCCTCAGCTGAGCTCGTTTTTGGCACGACCTTAAGGCTTCCTGGCCAGTTTTTCGACGTGTCTCCGGTACCACCAATGGACGTTGCTGATTATGCCAGTCGGCTCAGGAACGCCATGAAAGACGTGTCTCCTATCCCACCACGTCAACACTCACGCCCAAGTTTCGTCAGTCGTGCTCTGCGGGACTGCACACACGTCTTCGTACGGCACGACGCTATCAGACCACCACTACAACCGCCTTACGACGGACCCTTTAGAGTCATCAAGCGTTGCCCCAAGCATTTTGTCCTGCTGCTTAATGGACGCGAGGACAGTGTCTCCATTGACCGCATTAAGCCGGCCTTCCTCGACACCGACGCCGTCCTCGCAGACGACAAGCCATCCTCCAACACCAGACGAACGCGCTTCGCAACAGTAGCAACTACCAGCTACTCATAAGGATCGCTCCTTCGCGCACTGGCTACCTCGCTAGAGGGGGGGCCCTATGGCGAGCCGTCAACTAGAGAGAAGACGACGAAGTTGCGCTTCAGCTGCTCCGCACGTTCGAGCCTAGCGCGTGAGAAGACGCCCGCAAGAACGACAGCGGCTTTGGTTTTACATCGGAGAGCAAGCAGCAATAAAATATGTGGGAAAGTGAACGCCTCACGTCATCCCACATATATATATATATATATATATATATATATATATATATATATATATATATATATATATATATATATATATATATATATATATATATATATATATATATATATATATATATATATATATATATATGTGTGAGTGTGTGTGTGTGTGTGTGTGTGTGTGTAGAGAATACCTTGCGGGTAGCACTCACTAAAAAAAGAAAAGATGCCTTGACTATTCGCCGCGAGATCGGGCTACAGGTGGCGGCACCGTCGCCGCGGCAGTGTGGATAGGCGGTTGTCGGCGCGTATACAAACGCGCACAACAGCGCTTCGTTGTGAGCGATTTGGCCCGATTTCCGGCAAACGAAATGCGTTGACTGCAGCTTTCTGGTAATATGTGCGCTCTTCATTCCCGAATTGAAGCACGAAGCGCGCCGAACATTAGTATTACTTGTGAGAGAAGCGCATTCTGCCAACGAACGGGGTTGCTCTCCTTCGGCAACAGTCATCGTTTTCGCAATGGATGACGTTTTCTTGTTTTATTTGTACATGTTCAGCTTGTGTTCCACCTACTCCGCACTGCTGTAGCGCCACTGAATTAAGTATTTACTTCTTGTTCATCTGGATACTCCCCAACAAAAAGAAAGCCCGTATTCCTGCACGATGAGTTCAAATAGCACTTTGTGCACTGCGTGCTCGAACATTCATCCGCATTTCTTATTCAGTTCTCCAATGTAGGACAGTTGATAGGTTTACTGAGGAAAGCTACGTGGGCTGACAAGCGCTTTAGCGCCTACAGATGCGTTTAACACGCACACGTTTGTTTTTATTCTAGTAACAGTACACAAAGGTAACTGTACAGCACAGAACTTTTTTGGATTAATTACTTGCACGACAGTAATGGAACAAAGGCCCAGTTATTTCACGGGACCAAAGTACGTTTTTTCACGCGAATAATGTCCTCTGTCTTCCGTCAATCTATTACAACGCAACACAAATGTTCAAGGTAATGTAAAGCAAAAAAGATGTGGCTTCGCGTGGAATTACTACGACATAAATGTAAAGTACGCCGTTTGGATTAGTTTTGACCATCGGGGCTCTTTAGCGCGTACGTTAATCTAAGTACACGGGTGTTCTTGTATAAATTTTGCCACATGTTAAAATTGCGCAAGGCAACTCAGTTTTGCGATTTCCGTACATTCCATTTTCTGTTCTTTTTAGGGGACAATTTAAGTACTGAAGTGTCAGACGTGACTTGACAGAAATATTTCTGTCGAGTGGGACCAGGACCATACACAACTAAATCTCGTCGCGTAACCTATAAACGACAGCCCCGAAGGTTCACACCTAACCACAACCCGCAAGTGCATGAGAGACCTTTTTTACCACTGAGCAGCTAAAAGGCTATATTCACATTAGATTTAATACTTCTCATCTTTAGGACAACGCCAAGTGCACTTTGCAATGAGCTTGAACCACAGAGCGGCACGTACACTGATATAACTCTCGTGAACGGAGGGTACGACGACCACACACAGCACTCTCGACAAGTGCACTCACTGATCTTATTGCAGTACATATACAGCCGATCAAAACCAAATGCTCCTTTACATCGTGTTAGGCATACGGAGGAGCGGTTAAAGTTGCACTAACGCAACGGAACAAACCGTTGAGCACCTGCATGACGTACGCGCACATGCAAACACAACGTGGCTAGCAGACGACGCATGGAGCAATCCACACTAGGCGCGGTTCAGTCAGAAGCCGCCAGGTGGCGACTCCGCTCGATCTCGCGGCCAATCGTTTCAGCCGTGACACCGCCTTCGTCAGAGTCTTGCGAAGCCCGTGCCACAGCCGAAACGTTCTTGAATGCACTTTTTTCCCGCTTCTAATGTGCGCCACCTAGAAGTTCATTCAATGAAGAAAGCGCCGCGCGCATTCGCCGTTGCTCGACATGCGTTCACTAGTAGTCGCGAAGGCAACGCCGCCTCTCAACTTCAACTCTTTTTACTCTTTTATAAGCACAGAATATCTCCTGGAATGAAAGGCTTAAGATTTCCTTTTAAACGCCTCCACATCTTCATGGCAACAGAAGGAGCTCCGATCACAGCTCAATAAATTTTCATATGCAGAATGAACGAAAGAAGGGGGAATTAAAGGAACCCTTTAATGCTTGCTCAACAACGGGTCACAAGACACAGCAGAGAAAAGCGAACCCGCTTTTCTCTGCTGTGTCTTGTGACCCGTTGTTGAGCAAGTCAAATGGATTTTATATTCTACAACACGAGCGATACAGAATAAAGCAGTGGTTTTGAGAGATTGTAGGAATAGTTACTATATTATGTCGCATTAACAATCATTGTTGTCAGCGCAAAAACGCCAAAGTTCGCTTTTCTGAAATTCTTTGTGCTGATCAAAGTGGACGATTGGGCCAGTAGGTGACTCATGATTGATCTGGTGCTTGCTGAAGTGCAAAGTTGAAAGAGACTGCGCCTACAGAACATGAAAGGAGTGCTTCAGGAGAGCTTCCAGCCCATTAGAGTAACTTGTTGGTGTAGCTGCACCAACAGGATTCAAGACAATCACCTCCAGCATATGAGTCAGTCGACTGTGGAAAAAAAAGAAAAAGAAAGAAAGAAAAAGAACAAATGCTACAGGATAGATAGGTGTCCTTTTTGGGCGCGATAGACGGCAGAAGTAGAGGTTATTACACAACACGTCGGTCGTGTGTGTTTACTATACGTTCATTCCTAACAAAAAAGCTTACCAAGTTCGCATTTTCCTGTGTACAATATCATAATTCAACGACTGTATCATTTTTGCACACGCGATTTCACGGCGCCAAGCTGGCCCTGGCAGCCACATTTCGATAATGACTAATTGAAAACAAATAAAAGCTATCTGTAACTTCGTTTTTTTGCTCTCATTCCTAGCGTCCTCAAACTTATCCAGTTCTAATTTGAGGTAACGCAAGGAGCAAACGAGCAACACCTAAGTGGTACACCAAAGGAAATTCGGTTATTGTGCAACCACAATATCCTGTTCGTACCCAAACATAATGGTTCCCGCTAGCTCAAAAAGAAACTCGGAAAGCAGCATGCTGCTCCAATATCCCGCCGGTATGGCCCCAGCGCAAGAAACTAAACAAACAAAGAAATAAAAAGACATGATTCTCTTGATGCATCGCGGGTGCGTCTATAACGGCCGGACATTTGGCATAGCACGTTTAGAAAAACTGCCAATTCATTGCCAGTCATCGCCGTCTTTTCATTTCATTCTTTCCAATTCATTGCCAGACACACAGCGCTCTCTTTTCTGCGCACTGACGTGAAGCGACAGTCTCGGGGCATGTACCGTTTTTTTTATTCTCTTTTATTTAGTGCCGCGTCACTGCATACGTCTTGGCGGGACTTTTGAATTCTTTAAGGTCGATACGCCACGTGGTGTCGTTCACGCGAACTAGGACGCTGGTGTCCAGAAAAGCTGCATATGGTTACGTGGTTTTGCTCACGTGATTAGATGTTACGTGGTTTTTAGTCACGGGGCTAGATGTAACGTGATTTTAGAGACGCGACGGGACGTTACTTCTTACGGGATTTTGGATCACGTGAGTATTTGTTACGTGCTGTTTTGTGATTTAAGCCACGTGGCTATTTACAAAATTATACTTGAATTCAGTCACGTGGTTAGTTATTACATCATGTTAGGTGATTTAGACACCTGACTAGGTATTGCATGATCTTAGCAAAGTGACTACTTGTTACGAATGAAGGAAAGAAGATGACTTTTTAAGGGCTCGTTTTTCTTTGTCAGGAGTTTAAATGCACATATATACCCCATAAAGTGGACGGGAGGATGACCGCCGCCGTAGCTCAGTGGTAGAGTATCGGACGCGTTATTAGATGCGAAGTATCTTAAGGCGGAGCTCAATCCGGTGGTGGTGGTGGTGGTGGTGGTGGTGTGCGGCGTGACCACCCTTACTGCGCATGCGCATACCCTCTCCACACACCTCCTCTTCACTCACCCTCACCCTCTCCCCTCCCCTCCCCACTTTCCCTCTCCCCTTCCCCTCTTCACTTTCCCTCTCCCTCCCCCTTTCCACTCTTCCTCTGAAACGCGGGCTAGACATGCCGAAATTCTCTCCTGCGCAACGCCTCGATGAACTCGAGCGCATGCGCGTCCCCTCCGCTTCTCTCTCCTCTCCCACGCTGCCTCCCTCTCGCCCGCCTGTCGACCGCGTTCCCCGCTCGCTCTGTGAGAATTAACGGCCAGGCTAGAAGGAAGATACGACGCGCGTAGCGTCCCTCTTCGCGTTCCACGACGCGAGGTCGGTAGCATGCCCAACGAACGCCAAAGGAACGCGATCGTGCAAGTGCTCCGGCTTCGCATCGCCTCATGGTCCCCTTTTTCGAAGGTCGCAGTTTCGGTCCCTGCCGGCAGCAAGTGAGCTTTTCGTCCACTTTATTTTCGTCACATTTATATCCTAATTGCTACGAATAACACCTCCTATAATTTCCAACGCATTATTGTCTGATAGTTCTCAATAATACTTGTTACGAAATGTTACGTATTTGAGCTGTAGGACTAGTTTTACGAGAATTTTTTGTCACGCGACTTGTTACGTTATTTTAGTCGTGTGACTACTTGTTACGCAATGTTACGTTATTTTTTGGTCCCGTAACATGTTCGCCGATCATAGTGACTGCGTTCCGCGGCCGGACAAATCGGTGCACGTGTTGCGCAAGCGAAGCAGAAGGAGAGGACGAAGCGAGCGCGTGCCGCAACGAAAAGCTTTAACAGCTACGTACGTTAAAATGCCTCTCACCAGGATCCGTTGGTTCGGTTTGGAAAAGCGTTAGTGAAAATTTTTTAATACATTCTGAAGGTTTTTTGTTGCTCATGTAAACAAGGGACCTGTAAGGGTGTCGAAACGTATTTGTTCTTGTTCCCTTTGATCAAGTTTACCGTGAGGAAAACGTATGTTCAGTGCGAGAGGTTCCTTCGAACTCTGGATTACACCTTAAGTTGAAGATGGTAAACAGGTAAGCTTTAAGCATACTATTTCGTAAATCAGTTGATTATAGGAAGAGTTGCATGATTTCTAACTGTCCTGTTACCGCATTTCCAGAATACGAACTCTACTGACAACTCAGGCACTTTGTGTCTTTGCCTCGGCAAGAGTCCACAAGCGGAGTTTTAGGGGCGAAGCTCTTAAGGCGGCACCCGTTCGCCCCTCGTAGTCGTCGTCGTAGTAGTAGTAGTAGTAGTAGTCGTCGTAGTCCGTAACAAGTCTTACGCTTTGACCTCCAAGGTGCTGCCGGTGGGAGATTTTTCCTGTGCGTTGTTGAACAATAAAAATTTCGCAGCGTGTGCGTTAACTAAAAGCCGAATTCTTCTGTCTCTCATTCCCCATTAGCAGCCATTGGCATGTTCCAGTAGGAAACGTTAGTAGAAGTAGAAGTGTAAGTGTTAGCTAAAAGCCAACTTCTTCTGTCTCTCATTCCCATTAGCAGCCATTGTTTACCTCCAAGGTAGTGCCTGGTGAGATTTCTCCTGTGCGTGATTAAACAATAAAAATTTTGTTCAAAACGCCGTTGATTGATGAAATAAACCAACGAAAGACGCCAGATGTTTTGTAAAAGCAAACCGAAAGAACGCCAGATGTTTCTAAAGCAAAACGAAAAAACGCCAGCTGCTTAACGAAAGACGCCAGATTTTTCTAAAGCAATGGTTTTCTAAACAATGAAAATTCACAGCGTACATGTAAAATTAAAGTGACCTGCAAGTCGTCATAACTCATCGAACCTTTAGTATAAACGCGCCCGATCTCACGTCGGTGATGATGTACTGGGCAGAATTCACGGAAGATTCGCGGTTTACCGATGAACCTCCGCAGCTTCGCCCACTCATCATCATTCACTCCGTGGATATGCTGTGATTTTTTTCCCCGCCTTTCTGATAGACACCGCAGCCTCGGTACTATTAACATTAACGGGACGAGCCCCGCGTGTTATTATTATTATTATTTTTTCCTGTTTTGCTTCGCGGCGCAATTCTACTGGCGGCATTGAGCGCATCGGATTAGAAGGTTAACAGAAGTTGCGTGTCATAGTCAGTGACGCTAAGATCACTGCGCTGAAGTGCGTAGCTGACCTTCGCGGGAAGCTCGACTCCCTCGAAAAGGCATGACATTGTGCTTGAAATGTTGGCCAGCTTTGTGCCAGGCAGCAATATTAGGTTTTATTAATATCTGGAGTTTTATATCCCAAAACGACGATATGACTATGGGGGATGCCGTAGTGGAGGGCTCCGGAAATTTTAACCATCTGGGGTTGTTTAACGTGCACCGACATCGCATAGTACACGGTCCTCTAGCATTTCGCCTCCATCGAAATGCGACTGCCCCGGCCGGGAATGAACTCGCGACCTTCGGGTCAGCTAAGCACCGTAACCGCTACACCACCGTGGCCAACCAGTTTAAGACCTTATAGACTTGTTCCCAACCTAATGATGTGCACTGCACGTTTATTTGCCTGCGGTGCGGAATCTATAGCAAAGAAATCCTAAGTACGATACTCACGGATTCAAGCGCGACATCAATTTTTTCTTTTAGAGGCGAAGCTCCTTAAAGCGGCACCCGTTCGCCCCTCGTAGTGCGTAACCAGTCGTAACGCTAGTACCAGATCTTGACCTCCAAGGTGGTGCCGGTGGGAGATTTCTCTTGTGCGTTGTTGAACAATAAAAAAATCGCAGCGTGCGCGTTAACTAAAAGCCGAATTCTTCTGTCTCTCATTCCCCCTTAGCAGCCATTGGCATGTTCCAGTAGGAAACGTTAGTAGAAGTAGAAGTGTAAGTGTTAGCTAAAAGCCGACTTCTTCTGTCTCTCATTCTCATTAGCAGCCATTGTTTACCTCCAAGGTAGTGCCTGGTGAGATTTCTCCTGTGCGTGATTAAACAATAAAAATTTTGTTCAAAACGCCGTTGATTGATGAAATAAACCAACGAAAGACGCCAGATGTTTTCTAAACGCAAAACGAAAAGACACCAGATGTTTCTAAAGCAAAACGAAAAGACGCCAGCTGCTTAACGAAAGACGCCAGATGTTTTCTAAAACAATGGTTTTCTAAACAATGAAAATTCACAGCGTACATGTAAAATTAAAGTGAGCTGCAAGTCGTCATAACTCTCATCGAACCTTTAGTATAAACGCGCCCGATCTCACGTCGGTGATGATGTACTGGGCAGAATTCACGGAAGATTCACGGTTTACCGATGAACCTCCGCAGCTTCGCCCACTCATCATCATTCACTCCGTGGATATGCTGTGATTTTTTCTTTGCCCCGGCCTTCCAATGATTTGAGAATGTTCCATAACCTTTGATTATTTATCCGACCGTGTAGCTGGTTGCAGCAATCCTGCCATTGCTGCCTACGTAACTTGCACGCGTACTTTGATGCTTGTCTCGTGAGAACCTTAAGCTTCAGACGATTACGAGCTGATTTTTCTGTCCTGTATGCATGTAAAGCAGCTATGCGTGCCTCCCATAAGTTAAGGAGGTGTTTGTCGGGCGCAGGCTTTTGAGGTACTTTTTGTAGGTTTTGCTTGCCTTCCGTGTCGCTTTTCGTATATGTTCTGTAAGTTCGTTAAGGGTCGCTGTTTCTGGGCATCCGTCCATATATGACCGATACTTGTCCCAGTCGATGAATGAGCCCTCCTTCGCCTGAGAAAAAATTCCGACCCAGGCAATCACAATTGGTAAGTGGTCACTGCCAATATTGTCGGGCCATGTGTCCCAGTGCGTACCTTTTGGTAGGTGCCTAACCCACGTGAGGTCCGGCGATGTATTATTCTGCTTCGCGCCACCGATCCTTGTGTACTGGTCTGGCGTGTTAAGGAGAGTAAAACCGTCGTCTTCCATAGCTTTCTTGAGTTGCTTCCCTTTGGGAGAATCTTTTGAGTATCCCCAGAAGACGCTAGGCGCGTTAAAGTCTCCCGCAATTAAAGCTGGACCTTTAGTGTCCATTTTACTTAGGGGAATTTTCGCATTACTTCATTTTGGAGAACTGTAGCAGTTCAATATTTCATAAGTTTTGCCCTCGATTTCGGTGCGTGTCTGAATGCACGAGAAAGAATCTGAAGATAGCGGATTGTGGACGGCCGGAAGGTTCTTCGTGTACGTAACACACTGACCTGATGAAACGCCAGCATATCCTGGCATGTGACAATACTTGCCCGGCTCCTGTACGCAAATAATATCGGGGATTTTTGGAGGGGATTTATTATGTAAAGGAAGTCATTGACTTTGTTGAGAAGGCTTCGCGCGTTCCACTGGACTATCAGAGGCATGATTCTGAATCTTTGTTTTCTTCTTGATCTACAATGGCAGCTGGCCTACTGCGTTTGTTACCTGTAAGCGACGCTTTTGGTTTGAGTGTCTGAATAATCTGCTGCATGTGTTGTACTTGTGCAGCGAACTGTTCGAAGCGACGTTCGTACTGCTCATACTCGGGGGGGGGGGGGGGGGGGAGTTGTCTTTGACTCAAGGTTAGAGCGTCTCTAGCAGCGTTTTGTTCCTTTAGTTGGATAATAACCGTTTTAAGTTCATCAATAGTTTTCTGCTGGTCACTGATGATTTGCAGATATTTCTTCTGGGTGTTTCGTAGTTCCGCGAGTTCTTGCAGACAGTTCTCGCCTTAGTGCAGGCGAGGCATTATGTTGAGACGGCGCGTTATGCACCCGAGCTGCATGTGTGGCGGTGGACGCTGGCTGCGTCGGAGGCAGTGTTGCCGACTGGGTGCGCGTCTGCGGCGTGAGTTTTAGGTTGTCGCTCCCCAGAGACGGCAAGTTTTGTTCCTGCGACTGCTGCGTTTTCTGGGTCCCTTTGCCTGATGCGTTGCGGTGCGGTGATGAGTAGGGCGCTGCTGGCTTGTACGGTTTGTTCACTCGTATGCGAAGAGCAGTAGTAGCTGTTGCTACCTTTGGACAGTCGGGAGAACGCGAGTCATGGGGTCCACTACAGTGTATGCATTTCGGCGTACAGATAAAATTCTCTGCATATTTTGTATGACAGCTTGTGCAAATTTCTGGGCCTCTTTTCGGGGCTGTGCAGACGTCAGTTCTGTGGCCTATGCCTAAGCAGTTCATGCATGAGGTTATCTTTGGTCTGTACTTGTGCACAAGGAAGCGCACTGATTCGAAAGCCACGTATTCTGGCAGGTTTGTGCCGTTGAACGTGATTAGTGCTGTGTTAGACATGCCGAGGGGCCGTGCCAACACGATTTCGTGGGTCGAACTCGTCAGGCCTTGCATTAACTGCTCCTCAGTTAGACCCTTGATTCTGTGAATGACACCCCTTATGCGCCCATCTCGGAGAGCAACATATGTATTAAACTGCACAATTTGGTCGTCAATGATCAGGTGCTCCAGGTTGAGCAGCAAATGTGCAGCTTGCTCTGTGTAGCAATCAACCACTGCTAGGTTAGACATGGTGAGAAGCCTGCATTGAATGTCCGACCACTTAACTCGAGGAAGCGCTAGACGGAGTCTGTACGCAAACTGGTACGGTGGAATTTGGGTGATGTTAAATGCTTTAGGCCTCAGCATTATGGTCTCTAATAAGGTCAGCGGCTGTGGCGTGGTTGGTGGCTTGGGTCTCGCGAGTTTTCGGTTCTGGACTACGGTCCAGCTTTCCCGGTCTTCCATAGCTGTATGCTCGGGTAGTGCATGATGCTCAGCAAAAAGATGCGGGCTTACTTGGTTTCCTGTGGCAGCGGGTTTACTGGCGCATCACTCAGCAGCGCTGGCCGGGATGGTCCTTAGATGGTAAGGTCTGCTGGCTGGCTGTTAGAAGCTTCATCCAGTTTGTTGAGGGGTTAGAATCTTGACTGGTCGACCATCTCCTCTCATCGGTAGGCTCCCCTACAAGGGGAGCCGGCACGGTGACGAGCGGAGCAAGAGAGCAGTATACAGACGCTGGAAGCGTTCGTTGCAGCAGCGCGCCGCGACAACCTCCCAGCACCTCGGTCGAGAAGCGTCTCCCTTGTGTTGAGGAGCACGCAGGCATTTTAGGGGCGAAGCTCCTTAAGGCGGCACCCGTTCGTCCCTCGTAGTTGTCGTAGTCGTAGTGCGTAACCAGTCGTAACGCTAGTACCAGATCTTGACCTCCAAGGTGGTGCCGGTGGGAGATTTTTCCTGTGCGTTGTTGAACAATAAAAAATTCGCAGCGTGCGCGTTAACTAAAAGCCGAATTCTTCTGTCTCACATTCCCCATTAGCAGTCATCGGCATGTTCCAGTAGGAAACGTTAGTAGAAGTAGAAGTGTAAGTGTTAGCTAAAAGCCGACTTCTTCTGTCTCTCATTCCCATTAGCAGCCATTGTTTACCTCCAAGGTAGTGCCTGGTGAGATTTCTCCTGTGCGTGATTAAATAAAAATTTGTTCAAAACGCCGTTGATTGATGAAATAAACCAACGAAAGACGCCAGATGTTTTCTAAAAGCAAAACGAAAGAACGCCAGATGTTTCTAAAGCAAGACGAAAAGACGCCAGCTGCTTAACGAAAGACGCCAGATGTTTTCTAAAGCAATGGTTTTCTAAACAATGAAAATTCACAGGGTACATGTAAAATTAAAGTGAGCTGCAAGTCGTCATAACTCATCGAACCTTTAGTATAAACGCGCCCGATCTCACGTCGGTGATGATGTACTGGGCAGAATTCACGGAAGATTCACGGTTTACCGATAAACCTCCGCAGCTTCGCCCACTCATCATCATTCACTCCGTGGATATGCTGTGATTTTAAATGCGAAGCATTTCTTAGCGAACCTCTGGCACTTTGAGCTTTTCTATCTACGTATCTATCTATCTAGCCGCCTACGTCTGGGTGCTCTCATGATCGCCTCCTTAACTTGGTGTAGACCAAAACTTGCATGGGAGGGTAAGAGGATTTGACGAATATGATTGCCGGGTCATGACATGAATAACGTTAAAATCCTGTTGCGTACGTCATCAAACCCTTTCCACTAGACACGTGTGGCACATACCCGTTTACCACGGGCCGCGGCGTACGGGTATGCGCCACAGGTGATTGACAGTTTATATCTACCCAGGAACGGCAAGAACAGACATTGGTAACCTAAATGCTACAGCGTTAAAGAAAACCAACATCAGCAGCGTTGACTCAACGAATGGAAAGAATGCAAATTAGGATCCCAGCAGGAATCGAACCCAAGCATTCTGCGTGGCAGTCAGGTATTCTACCACTGAGCCACGCCAGGTCTATAAACTGGTTTGGAAAAACAGCCTACGCAGGCGTAATATCGGTGCAACGTCAATTGTGGTTGTGGTGCTGGCTATCTAATTTTACAGGAAAGCAGTAAACACAACATGATATTCCTACGATGTGCCCTCCTACGATACAGGCGCCATATCAGATTAACGTCTGTAATTCCAGTGTTGGCTCCGCTTTCATAGCAGTCTAATAAATATTACGTTTGTATTCCTATGATTCAGCAAGCTATGTTGAAGCATTGCTTGACCCCGGAGGAATACATTAACGAAAGTTACATATGTTAGTTACATATGACGAAGTTACAAAGTTACTTCGTCCACCAGAACGACGCAGTGTCCTCTTCATTTCTTACTAGGCTGGGCGATGGCCTCATGCTGGCCGAGGATGATGCCAGATTGATTGACAGCCGCGTTGTAGACTAGGCTACGTAGGCCACATACGTCCAGGTAGTCTACCAATACATGGGCGTAGCCACGTTAGGGCACACCGGGCCCGTCCCCCCCCCCCCCGAAATTTTTTTTGCCATAGCATACAGAGCAGAAAATGACACTCGACCACATCTGCCTGCTCGTCCCCACTACAGATCAAGGAGGTGCCCCCCCCCCCCCCGAAAAAAATTTCTGCCTACGCCCCTGTACCAATACGACAAACACCATCCAGTGATGTTGGTCTACGTAGCACTATCCAGGCCTACCAGCCTCGACGGCCAATACCTCCCCAACGCGAAGGGTGGCTTCAGGTTCCGGCATGTCGCCGGCTCTGTGGACAGACAATTTGTCGACGAAATGACCGAGGCATCCACGAATTCCAACAGCTCTACTATACCAGATACTTCACTACACATGGACCCCTCGTCACCACGATCACGACCGGATCCTATAACAAGTCATGACCAGCCGCTGGTGCTCACTGATCACGGTGATGATGCCTTTGTCCAAGAACTGCCAAGAACTTCTTGCACACATGCACACGGGTTCGTGAAACGTGCGTGCGTTCTCGGGACACGTATAAGCACTACATATCGGCTTACCGCTTCTGGTGTTCGTAATACCCACGTTGCCATTGGCAGCATTACCCAATTTATACAAATTTATACAAATCTTTAGCGTCATTTTGCAACGTGTCGCTCAGTAAAAAAAAGTTACGCCACAGTCACCTACCCGCCGCATGCTTCGCATAACATCGACTCCCACGGTACGTGGGATCTGCCGAATTTTTTCTCACTGTGTTATTTCTTGGCAATAAATCACAAATGCAGCAGCAAAAAAAAATTGAACGACGCTTTGTAAATCGCAAAATGTGTTTGGAAAGCCTGTGGCCATTCGACTGACTATGCAATGTCTTTGTGTGTGTGTGTGTGTGTGTGTGTGTGTGTGTGTGTGTGTGTGTGTGTGTGTGTGTGTGTGTGTGTGTGTGTGTGTGTGTGTGTGTGTGTGTGTGTGTGTGTGTGTGTGTGTGTGTGTGTGTGTGTGTGTGTGTGTGTGTGTGTGTGTGTGTGTGTGTGTGTGTGTGTGTGTGTGTGTGTGTGTGTGTGTGTGTGTGTGTAGCGTTCGGCATAGCGTTTAATATCGGGGGAATCCACATTCTTGGGGCGCTTCTCCGAACCGCTCGCCGTCGCCCCTGCCCATCTCCTGTGAAAGTCGCGTTAGCTGGTTTCCGCTCAAACCGCAAGTACTGTTTCTCAGTGAATATACGCCGTACGCATATTATTACACTCTTAAAAAAAGTTGTAGTACTTACTAACTTCGGTTTGCTAACTACTTGTCACATATGTTCTGTTAGTAAGTTCAGTTAGTAACGGGGAGGTTAGTAACCGTTACTACCCTCGCCGTTACAGACGCATTTATTAATGGTTACTACCCTACTCGTTCCTAACAAGTAAAACATTGGTAGGAAGGGTTACTACCCACAAAAAAACGTAGTAATCTCGGTGATTTCGGCTCACCCGTTTTTATACGGTCAAATTTTCGAGCATCAACATAGTGATTAATCATAGGGTAATTACACACAGGATGTCAAGAATGAGAACAGCACACGTACACAACAAGTCTACGCGACACATATAATTCATTATCGGTTCTAAGAGTACCCGAACCTCTGGGGAACGCAGCTGGGGCCGGTGAGCATATAGACTTTAGAACGAATAGTTTACGATGCGCGCCTGTATTTATATAGCGTAAAATTTTATTACGTACGCGTGCTCACGTAGCGTAGTAGGACTTTAATTCAAGCATATTAAGACATAACAATACCCAAGGCGGGGTACTAAGCTTACTGATATCGTCTCAGTGAACTTGAATCGATCCATAAGGTAGTAGACAGGTTGAAA
The DNA here is from genome assembly GCF_013339695.2 of Rhipicephalus sanguineus. NCBI lineage: Eukaryota > Metazoa > Arthropoda > Arachnida > Ixodida > Ixodidae > Rhipicephalus > Rhipicephalus sanguineus. The sequence continues at coordinate 203,991,726 of NC_051179.1, forward strand.
AAAGCTCGTAATAATAACGCCTAAGGGTCGTTCAAGAGGTTCGTTTAAGAGGTGCATGTCAAAAAGTTAGTAACGGTACGCAAGAGGGAGTAACCATTGCAAGTTATGTCTGCTAACGTAGGTATAAATAGGCAGCAAAAACTAAACGGTGTAAGAAAATTAGTAACAGCTGCTGTTATTATTTGCTAGTGGTTACCAGCTTCTTGCTAACTTTTTTTTTAAGAGTGTAATGAAACGTTCGTCGTTACTGTTAATATTATGTTTGGCCGGGCAGCGATGTTAGAATAGCGAACCAAATTTACCAGGACGTTCATGTTTCCGAAATGAAATCAGCAACACAATTGTGGGTCTGTATCATGACTGTGCACGTACGGAGGGACGGACGAGCGTATATGAGCATGAGACATTACAGGCTTTCGCCTTAATACACTCAATTGGACGTCGTCTTCACTCGTTACACACTCGTTCTTCTACTTCGTACGTTAATGTTAAATAAATGTTTGTATGTAATCAAGCATTCTATACAGCAACGGAAAAGTAACGGCGTTATTTTAACACGAAAGTGTTCTATGCCGGGTTCCACCAAGTACATCCGTCACGGATATGACGTTGATAAAATGGACGCCAACGAGTGAGAAAGAAAAAAAACCAAGAAAAAGATATCCCGCTGGGAATCGAACCCACGACGTTGCGGCCGCGACGGCAAGCGCCTGACGCGCTAGCGACTAAGCTAACTCGGTAGATGCTAGACACGGCGCGAACGCGCCTTATATCTTACACACATTCTCTTTCGCGGCGGGCGGAGCGGGGCGGTGGCGCCGTCTGTGAGATGTGAAAAGAAGTAATGCTTCACGATCAACACTTACTCGCGCTTACTCCGAGATTGCCCGCGACATCGGAGGTCATGGTTAAAGCGTCTCGATACCAGAGAGGTGGACTGGCCGCGCTGGCGTCGCCGAGGCACCCTTGACGCAGTTACGTCCTTTGCCTTTGGCTTCGTGTTAGTGTGCGTCGGCTCATCTGAGTTGTGCAGCTTCCACGTGCGCCAACGGGATTTCTCCGCCGCCGACTGCTTCGATTGCGAGAGCACCGCCTAACAAAACTGCTGCAATATGCGTTGCAGAAAGGACGCGATTTCGACGGGCGAATGTCGTGCCTTGGTGGAGCGAGAGCAGCGCCTGCGAGACAGAGGCCAACGGGACGCACGCGTTTGCGGCTCAGGCTACGAACCTCTACCTCCCGTGTTGCTCAAGCGCAGTGTGTGTTATGTATGCATGAGGACAGGCTTCGGCTACCCATTACTAGAAAGCGCACACCGTGCCGTTTCCCTCCTTAACTGACGATGTTTTGAAGAAGTGCATATACTGTACCAATGTGTATTATGAGCTTGTTGATATCATCCTTACGCGGGATTCACGATTCGCTGTGTCCAAATATATGTTCACACCGTCAGCTACCACAACGGTTTAATCATGATCATGGGCGTTAGTCGTCGCGATAGAGACATGCTGTCAACATGGGTGCATCCACGTCAAACGGTGCAATAGCTGCCAAACACGAATAGACATTGTACAAGCTCTCATATATCACTACACAATTAGCACTACTTCTGTGAAGACACGTTTCACTTTCGTGTTATACCGATTCCTATGACGGAGGGATCAGCCATGTTTTTTTCACGGTAACTGTAACTGTCACAAGCTACTTTTGGAAACTTGGTAACTGTAACTGTAACACTGACTTTTTACTGGTAACGTGCCCATGACTGGTTTCAGCACATCATTAACACCGTGTTGAGTGACACGTTACAGCACATTGTATAAGCAGTATAATCATGGCACATGACAGCAATACGGGAGTGTACCTTCTTCGGCGTAACCGATGGAGTGAGCGAACAGCGTGTAGAGATGGGCGAGTTGGTACGAGTTCATTCTGGTCGAACTGCGCGGCGGGACGAGACACGAAGAGAAATGCAAGTCTACGCAAGTTGCGCTCGTTTGTCTTGTCTGTCTCTCCGTGTCTCGTTCCACTGCGCTGTTCGACCAGGAAGAGTGAACGAAAACGAAAGAGGGCGAACGCGGAGTCTGTCGATATCACGAGCCCCTGACCTCTAACCACACTTTCTTCCTTCGTCACGCGCGCTGGCCCAATGCCGCCTATACTCGCCGACAACTTTTCTTGGCACTGAAGGGAAAGCTACGGGGGCGGAGCGTCTGCACATGTACTGCTACGCGAAGTAGTCCGGTTTGGCGCGCGTCTCGTAACGCTGTGGAGTGTGATGGCTAGCGTTGCACTTCGACGCAAACGCTGCTTAGCGTCTAAGGTACGGGTAAAAGGCGCGACTTTTTCACGCACGCAAAAACGCAAAGTGACAACGTGTAAAGTAAATGAAATGCAGATATCTCGCTTGTGTGCGCTGCGTTCCGTCACAAAAAGCTACATGTAGAAAATGAAGGAGCATTTTATATATCTCACGCAGAAAATACGGACGCAATTGTGGGACTACTTTCATTAGCGGTAGGATACGTGCATTGTGGCTCTGTAGCCTTCGCTTCAATGCCAAGAAAAGTTGTCCGCGAGTATAGAAAAAAAATTCAGGCCTGCTCACTGCCGCCGTGACGTCACGCGTCTTGACCGAGCGAGCGAACGCGCGGGAGACAGTGAAGCCATTGCCACTATCGTCTCCTATGAAATGACAAAGCGTTCGCGGCTAATTTTACATGCGTAACAGCTTTGTTTTACCTTTTGCGTCGGGATTGGCGCTGGCTTAAGGAATGTGTTACGCTTTAGAGTCTTTGGTGATTGGTCTCCAAGCGACTTATTTTTCCACTTAAAAATAAGAAAAGATTGCGCGCTATCGAAAATGTGACTGATTTATAAATGTGAAGGTTGATGGCCCCGAAAAGTGACGAAATAAATAAGGTAACCTTGATTCATACTTCATTCTTTAATTACACACACACACACGCACACACGTCACACTGTCCATAAGATGCGGAGAAACTGTTCCTATTCATTTGGTAAACTAAGAAAAATTGTCCAGAGTCAGCAACTGAGAAAAAAATCACAGCATATCCACGGAGTGAATGATGATGAGTGGGCGAAGCTGCGGAGGTTCATTGGTAAACCGTGAATCTTCCGTGAATTCTGCCCAGTACATCATCACCGACGTGAGGTCGGGCGCGTTTATACTAAAGGTTCGATGAGTTATGACGACTTGCAGCTCACTTTAATTTTACATGTACGCTGTGAATTTTCATTGTTTAGAAAACCATTGCTTTAGAAAACATCTGGCGTCTTTCGTTAAGCAGCTGGCGTCTTTTCGTTTTGCTTTAGAAACATCTGGCGTTCTTTCGTTTTGCTTTTAGAAAACATCTGGCGTCTTTCGTTGGTTTATTTCATCAATCAACGGCGTTTTGAACCAAATTTTTATTGTTTATTCACGCACAGGAGAAATCTCACCAGGCACTACCTTGGAGGTAAACAATGGCTGGTAATGGGAATCAGAGACAGAAGAAGTCGGCTTTTAGCTAACACTTACACTTCTACTTCTACTTACGTTTCCTACTAGAACATGCCAATGGCTGCTAATGGGGAATGAGAGACAGAACAATTCGGCTTTTAGTTAACGCGCACGCAGCGAATTTTTTTATTGTTAACAACGCACAGGAGACATCTCCCACCGGCACCACCTTGGAGGTCAAGATCTGGTACTAGCGTTACGACTGGTTACGCACTACGACTACGAGGGACGAACGGGTGCCGCTTTAAGGAGCTTCGCCCCTAAAATGACTGACGTCAGAGGCCATGCCCGGAGTAGTGAGCAGGCCTGAAAGTATTCTAGAGGGCGCTGGCTGGCCCCTCGGTCGGAGCTCGTGCGTGTGCAGGGCTGGCACGCGCGCAGCGGCTGGCTTCGCTTGTCGTAACGGCGCTGTCGGCGTTTGGCTTGGTTCGCGATGCCTACAACGTACAGAGTGGTCTTCGTAGCACTCCAGCGCTGGCGGCGTTTCGCATGGTTCGCGACGCCTGCAATACACAAAGTGGTGTGCGTAGCACTCGAGCGATGGCAGTTTCTGTGGTGATATTTAACGAATGTTACGTTACTACAACTGCGGATAGCCAAAAATTCAGACACACTTGGCGTTGCCCCAGAACGAAGCTGCGCTCAAAATTCGCATTAGGCAGTATTGTAATCGTGGGTGAATTTTTAGATGCGAAGCAGCTTTTGCTCAGGGCTGTGTCCGTCCTTCCCTCACGCGTCCGCTCTCCACTGCGCATGCGCTCTCCTCGCGTGAGCGCGAGGAGAGGAGAGTGGGGTGTTTGCGGTATGTAGTCAGGGAGGGGTGCAGAGCCCGTTTCGGGCAAATTCAACGCGGCAGTCTGGCGCCGTGTTCGCAATGAGAGTGAAGTCGCAGAAAGATCAAAATTGCGGCTTTTACACTCTTCCTACGCAGATAGATAACTTTATTGTACACCGAGGGAGGAGAGCCGGGTTTTACCCCGCCCCCCTGCGGGCCGCTCCCACGTTGGCGCAGAATAAGTACATGATTTGCGTATTCACAAAGAACATGAAACTGTATTGATGCAACACACATATGATTATTGTTCTCTTGGTACTTTCGATAATTCAGCGTTAGGTTAATTCGGACATTTTTTCCACTCCCGTTAAAACCGAATTAACGAGCTGTTACTGTACTTAGATGAGTAGCCGTGTGGGTTAAATGGTTTCCAATTTCTGTTCAAGTGGTGTAGCGCGAAGCAGTAGAAGTCTTCATTGTCGTTGCGTGCCTTGTCCTACTTCACGCTACACCACCATAGTCAATGTTGCACTCTCATGAACCCCACTGGAAGAAAGTCGTTGTTGTCGCTATGCCAAATGGGAGTTTCCTATTGCTTGATGAGGCGTTCTATGAAAATTTTTATTTCGAGATCTCATGCTATACTGATTTTCTAGGTTTCAAAAAATGTATAACAGTGCATAGAGAAACAACTGAAGTAGTTGGATCTTAATTCTAATTGTTGAGTTGACAGGAAAGTGCGCACAGCTTGTTTTCACGCCTGTATTTCGTATGCCACCAAATAAACGAAATGGTGTTCCACAGAAATATTGACTTTCTTTCCAATTTTATTTTTCTATGTGGTTTATATAACAAATGTCATTAGCTATTGCATGTTTCTATTTTGTCTGTGCATGGTGCTACGCGCTCTTCCTAAGCATATATGTAAACACCTTTGACAAGGACCTGCCTGGCTGGGTTCAGCATCTAGCGATCTTGAAGAAAGGTCCAAACAGGTTTCAAAACGACTGCAGCTGATGCCACTTGTTTCCTAAGCTACTTCGTTTCTGCTATCGACATATATTTCGGATGTTCTTGCCTTTATTTTTTTAATCGGCTGTGAAATGTTGTGTTCGAAAGGTTTCTCCTAAAACCGCACACAAAATTCGGCAGATCCCACGTACCGTGGGAGTCGATGTTATGCGAAGCATGCGGCGGGTAGGTGACTGTGGCGTAACTTTTTTTACTGAGCGACACGTTACAAAATGACGCTAAAGATTTGTATAAATTTTATACGAACACATAAATATGTTGAAGAGCCGCATATGTGTTATATATCCAGTTGTTTACGGTTGGGTAACGCTGCCAATGGCACCGTGGGTATTACCAACACCAGAAGCGGTAAGCTGATATGTAGTGCTTATACGTGTCCCGAGAACGCACGCACGTTTCACGAACCCGTGTGCATGTGTGCAAGAAGTTCTTCACAGTTCTTGGACAAGGGCATCATCACCGTGATCAGTGAGCACCAGCAGCTGGTCACGACTTGTTATCGGATCCGGTCGTGATAACGGAGACGAGGGGTTCATGTGTAGCGAAGTATGAGGTATAGTACAGCTGTTGGAAATCGTGGATACCTCAGTCACTTCGTCGACAAATTGTCTGTCGATAGAGCCGGCGACATGTCGGAACCTCAAGTCACCCTTCGCGTTGGTGAGGTATAGGCCGTCGAGGCTGGTAGGCCTGGATAGTGCTACGTAGACCAACATCAGTGGATGGTGTTTGTCGTATTCATAGACTACCTGGGCGTATGTTCCCTACGTAGCCTAGTCTACAAAGCGGCTGTCAATCAATCTGGCATCATCCTCGGTCACCATGAGGCCATCGCCCAGCCTCGTGAGAAATGAAGAGGACACTGCGTCGTTCTGGTGGACGAAGTGCACTGTATGGTGCGGTGATATGGATATCATACGTAACTTTCGTTAATGTATTCCTCCGGCGTCCAGCAATGTTTCAATACAGCTTGCTGAATCATAGGAATACAAACGCAATGTTTATGAGACTGCTATAAAAGCGGAGCCAACACTGGAATTACAGACATTAAGCTGATATGACGCCTGTATCGTAGGAGTACACATCGTAGGAGCATCATGTAGTGTTTATTGCTTTCTTGTAAAATTAGATAGCCAGCACCACAACCACAATTGACGTTGCACCTATTTACGCCTGCGTAGGCTGTTTTTCCAAAGCAGTTTATAGACCTGCCGTGGCTCAGTGGTAGAACACCTGA